>NC_086447.1:488253352-488553352 GCF_028390025.1 Pseudophryne corroboree | reverse complement strand
TCTGTTAAAGAACAGATTATTACCAAGGTAATAGGCCCGGCGCTATCAAGAGGAGCTGTTTATCCTATAAGCTGCTGTTTAAAGGGGTAGTTAGCCCCTGGAATAGACAGAAAAGGAAGATATAACAGCGCTTCCTAACTGGATATGAAAACCAAATGTAATTTATTACAAAAATTTAATAAACAATCTATAAAATAACACATAAAATTCTATTAAAAGAGGGCGAGCATACCTTGACAAAGCTGTGGATACAGCGAAACGCGTTGGTTTACAGGAGCCAGGCACCACAGATTCCACATATCCATCTTGGAAAAACGCCTAGAAGTCCATTTACAAGCTATATGGGGATTTGGCAGATGACCACAGAGGTAGAGGAGAACCAGCTTTAAACAGGACTGTGTTTCTGTTCAGAATTAAGCCTAATTAAAGGTTTGCCTTCACCATTTATGTGGACTGACATCTACCTGCATTGAAAACTGCACCCAGGACTGTGGCACTATTTCCTTGGATTCCATACAGTGGACTTTGCCCAGGCTTCCTATGTGGTAATACACCAAATATAATGTTGTGCTCGCCCTCTTTTAATAGAATTTTATGTGTTATTTTATAGATTGTTTATTTAATTTTTGTAATAAATTACATTTGGTTTTCATATCCAGTTTGGAAGCGCTGTTATATCTTCCTTTTCTGTTAAAGAACAGGCCTGTTCAAGTACGGTCAGACAACACCACCACGGTGGCATACATCATGGAGGCACTCGAAGCCGCATGGCAATGATGGAAGTGTCAAAAATCCTTAGTTGGGCGGAACGCCATCTGCCAGCAGTATGGGCAGTGTTCATTCCGGGAGTCCTCAACTGGGAAGCGAATTTCCTCAGTCATCAGGACGTGCATGCTGGAGAGTGGAGTCTTCATCAGGAAGTCTTTCAACTCCTAGTGAACAAATGGGGCCTACCAGATGTAGACCTGATGGCATCTCGACACAATCACAAATATCCGGTGTTCGGATCAAGAACCAGGGATACTCAAGCAGTGTTCGTCGATGCACTTGGCAATTCCATGGAGCTTTCGGCTGCCCTACGTGTTCCCTCCAGCGTCACTCCTTCCTATGGTACTACGGAAGTTCAGACAAGAAGGAGGAATACTAATTCTAGTCACTCTAGCGTGGCCCAGATGGCATTGGTTCTCAGACCTGCAGAGTCTATCGATAGAGCGTCCTCTTCTACTTCCTCAACGCCCAGACCATGTGTCTACCCTGACCTGGCCAGGCTGGCTTTGACGGCGTGGCTTTTGAAGCATCACTCCTGAGGGCTACAGGATTCTCCGAAGCGGTTATCCAAACTATGCTAAAGGCCCGAAAAACTGCCATCTGCACGGATATATTACAGTGTCTGGAATACTTACTTCACCTGGTGTGCTGCTAAGAATTACGATGCATACAAATTCAGAACTACCAGGCTTCTGGTTTCTGCAACAAGGCCTGGACTTAGGCCTTCGTCTGGCCTCCCTCAGGGTTCATATATCTGCCTTGTCGGTGTGGTTTCAGAGAAAAATTGCGTCTATTCCTGACATTCATACTTTAACTCAGGGTGTTTTACGGATTCAGCTTCCCTATGTCCTTCCTGTGGCTCCATGGGATATGTCTGTTGTCCTGAATGACCTACAAGAGTCTCCATTTGAACCTCTTTAGTCAGTGGACTTAAATTGCTCACAGTCAAATTCCTGTTCCTACCTGCTATTGCCTCTGCTAGGAGGGTGTCAGACCTAGGAGTTTTGTTCTGTCGTCCACCCTTCCTGATATTTCATTGTGACCAGGCAGTTCTTATAACTCGCCCTGGTTATTTACCTAAGGTGGTGTCATCTTTTCACCTTAACCAAGAGATTGTGGTTCCAGCCTTCATCTCTTCTGGTTTGTCCTCCAAAGAGAGGACTGCCTCTATCAGGAGGTCAGGTTCCCTTTTTGTACTTTTTGGTTTTCACAAACGTGGCTGGCCTGAGAATAAGCAAATCTTGGCCAGATGGATTAGAATGGTGATTGCACAAGCCTATGTGCAGGCTGGACTCCCAGCTCCTGCTGCTAATAAAGCCCAATCTACTCGGTCTGTTGGACCTTCTTGGGCGGCACGCCGAGACGCGTCCACTGGTCAATTGTGCAAGGTGGCTACGTGGTCCTCAGTGAACACGTTCATCAGGTTCTATGTCTTCGATACTTCCGCCTCCCAGGATGCTTCCTTTGGACGCCGGGCTCTCATACCCGCTACGACGCGTCCCCTCCCATGAGGAACTGCTTTAGGACATCCCCGATGTTTCCCTGTGGAAACCAATGTACCCCGCTGCAGAAAAGGAGATTTATGGTAGACTTACTGTGGTTAAATCTTTTTCTGCGAGGTATATTGGTTCCACAGGGCGCCCACCCTGACGCACCTAGGTTGTATGGGTTTGTATGGCATTAGCCACTGGTCCCTTCTCCTGTCGTGAGAACGTGGTTCTATGTGACTAACATCTGCCTTGTCTTGTCTGCTCCTGCATTGGACTGGTTAACGAAACTGAGCTCACAGTGCCTGGAGGCTGGGTAATAAAGGAGGCCCCTTTAGCTTGTTAGTGCCTGGATCAAGATCCATCTCTACACAACGATGTTTCCCTGTGGATCCAATGTACCTCGCAGAAAGAGTTTTAACCATGGTAAGTCTACCATAAATCTCCTTTTCTCCTAAGCCCACAGGTTCCACAGGGTTCCTACCCTGATGCACCTAATTTGAGGATCCGTTTACTCACTAATCTCTTCCCTCTTGTATAGAACGGTGTGCATGTGTGTTCTTCTCGCCTGATTAGGGCTCTACATGATGCTCCTGCCTTGAGCTTTGAAAAACAACTGATTTGCCTGAGCCAGGAGGCGGGGATATATGGACGGGCTTGTTGCATGCTGGGAGACTGAAAAGCTTTGACTGGTGCAAATCCGCTGTCGTTCCATCATATCCCAATGTTATCCTATGGAACCTGTGGACTTAGGAAAAATACAGTTATCAACGGTAAGTTCATACCATAGTGTATATATCTGCCACACCTGCAGTGCACATGGTTTTGCCCAACTACTAACAAATTTGCTGCTGTGATCAACTCTGAATTACCCCCCATGTCTCCAAGCTTAGTGAGAAGACCCTGAGTAGAGGCATTAATAGCCTGGAGAATTTGCTGTAGAAAGCCTTCTTTAGGGTTTTCAGCCACGAATATCTACAGAGTTACTGTGCAGAGGTGCAGCATATGAAACGTATCACAAGAGCTGCCAAATGAACATGGAAAATAATAAAAAATGTCCCAGTGTAGGAGGTCCAACACAGCAGGGAAGCTGAATTACCAGCGGCTAGCACACCACCAGGAAACACCAGCAAACTATAAGGAGACCGACGAGCAGGAGGTAGCAGACAGCAAATTTAAGTCAGTAGAAAGTATCCCTCTGTAATTTGCAGTCTCAGCTGAGAGGATTGAAGACAGTAGCCACCTGTCAGGTCAGGAAGGAACAGCAGGCAGCCCAGCAGCAGCACCAGCACAGGAGACCAGCCGGGGGCAGAACATTACTAGCAGCTGAATCCAAGATGGCTGCTTGCTCCAGAGACTCCAATCTCAGCAACAGGGATTCCACAGGAACAGAGGCTGTGACAGAGGCATGCAGGGCACCAGAGAACAGCAGCAGACAGAGGGAAGAAAATCTACTGCATCAGGTAGCCACCGGAAGTGAAATGAGCTGGCCAGAGTTTCAATAAGGGAGCACACCATGCAGGGCCAGAGAGAAGACCACCAGCCAGCCCAGCACATCGGGACCCAGCCAGGAGGTAAGCTGGCAGCAACAAACAGGGAGACCACTTCGCAGGGAACAGGAGCTATTCACCCCTCAGACAAACAAGGACATGGCAGGTCCCACCTAGAGAAAAGGATGAAACAACAGGATATATATGTAGGAGAGCTGGGAGCCAGCGTCCAACTCCATACTACACCAGCTCCTTAAATGTATTTTGTCCACAAATGTTTTGTGTGATCCAGACAAAACAGCTTATAGTTGTATAGACCCATAACTAGACATTTTGGTGTCCTGTGCCAGAAAGAGCATTAGTTCCCCGCTTTCATGGTCTTGTGTGTGGAAGAGGTGTGGCCACACTATAGTACTCCCAATTCACATTACGCAACACAGTAGTGCCCCTTATTCACATTACACTGCACAGCAGAGTCTCTTATACACAGTAGTAGTGCCCCTTGCACATTATACCACACAGTAGTAATTCCCCTTAGACATTATGACCACACAGTAGTAGTGTCCCTTATACATTATGCCCACACAGTAGTAGTGCCCCTTACACATTACACCACACAATACTAATGTCCCTTACACATTACACCCACACAGTAGTAGTGCCCCTTACACATTATGCCCGCACAGTAGTAGTGCCCCTTGCACATTACACCACACAGTTGTAGTTCACCTTAGACATTATGCCCACACAGTAGTAATTCCCCGTACACATTATGACCTCACAGTAGTAAGCTCCACACACATTGGCCCTCATTCCGAGTTGTTCGCTCGCAAGCTGCTTTTAGCAGCATTGCACACGCTAAGCCGCCGCCTACTGGGAGTGAATCTTATCTTATCAAAATTGCGAATGAAAGATTAGCAAAATTGCGAATAGACACTTCTTAGCAGTTTCTGAGTAGTTCCACACTTACTCTGCATCTGAGATCAGTTCAGTGCTTGTCGTTCCTGGTTTGATGTCACAAACACACCCAGCGTTCGCCCAGACACTCCTCCGTTTCTCCAGCCACTCCCGTGTTTTTCCCAGAAATGGCAGCGTTTTTTCACACACACCCATAAAACGGCCTGTTTCCGCCCAGAAACACCCACTTCCTGTCAATCACATTACGATCACCAGAGCGAAGAAAAAACCTCGTAATGCCGTGAGTAAAATACCTAACTGCATAGCAAATTTACTTGGCGCAGTCGCACTGCGGACATTGCGCATGCGCATTAGCGACTAATCGCTCCGTTGCGAGAAAAAAATAACGAGTGAACAACTCGGAATGACCCCCATAATCCCCACAGTAGGAATGCTCCACACACATTGTGCCCACAGTAGTAATGCTCCACACACATTATGCCGACAGTAGTAATGCTCCACACACATTATGGCCACAGTAGTAATGTTCCATATACATTATGGTCACAGTAGTAATGCTCCATTCACAGTATGCCCACAGTAGTAATGCACCATACACGTTATGCCCACAGTGGTAATGTTCCATACACAATTTGCTTACAGTAGTAATGCTTCATACACATTGTGACACCACCCTAGTTATGTCCCTGCAGTTGTAGCTGCTCCTTGATGACCATATTTAATTCAAATTACAGACATTTGGCATTCTTTTCATGGAAAATGCTCCTTGTAAAAAAAGTACTGTAGAATTAACATTCACTCTAAAATCAAATCTGCAAGTAAATATAACCACTAGAAAAAAGTAAATTCTTGTTCCTCTTTTGTATGTTGGAAATATTTTATGCTTACACTGATAATATTTATAGTTTTGTCAACCATAAGTTACAGACAACAAAGTGAATGGACCAGCACGCTTCTGTATGCGCATTAGAGCACATTTATGCATGCTGAGGTACACACACATTGCCCAGTCTTTGGAACACCCCCATAAAATCCCTACAGCTACATTTGTGGGTTGCTGATATGCTCTAGAATATGAATTGGTTGAAACATTAAAAATGTAGTATCAAACTCCAGCTTACTACCACTAGACTAGATCACATCATGATATCTTAGTAGCCATTTCAAATGTTTAGACAAGGTTACAGTATGACTAAAATGCATTTGAAAATATGTTTTATGGATCAGGGGGTCTCAAAATGGCTAAGCATACTGTATAAAACACGGTAGTAGACACCAACATGAGGAAACTACTGTAAAATACACTTTTATCATCTAAGTAAGCAACATATGCTGTTTTAATGATTGTAAATAAGATATATGAATTACGCTTTATTACAGATATACTCTGATCTATACCCCAAAACATGTAAAAACTTCCAGCTCTTGTGCACTGGAGAAGCTGGGAACTCTGCAAGTGGTGTGAAGTTGCATTACAAAGGGTCTCCGTTCCACCGCATAGTGAAAAATGGCTGGATACAAGGGGGAGGTAACTATAGTTTCCAATGGCATCCAGTTGCCCAGAGGCAAGATAAATATCGGTGACTCCCCCACCCCTACATATATAAATATTTGTATGTATGTATGTATGTAATATATACTATATATACAGTGGAGGCCAAAATTGCGGCCACTTTTTGAAATTTTAATGTTTTTCAACTTTCAATGCTTATAAAAAACTGTTTCACTTCACGCACTGCAATGATTCATATATCAAATGAAAGGAAATTCAATGCTGAATTCAACAAAATAAACTTCGGTCAAATATTTGCATTACAAGGGAAGTTATGCTACTTTCAGTCAGACAAGGAAGCACAGATGCGCGAGATTCAAGAAGCAGATTGTAGTAACAGCTACTACCAGCCAATTGGAATCGTCGTTCTGAGGCCCAATCAGCTGTCGTTTATGAGCAGGTGCAAGGTCATGTTCAAAGGTGGGAAAGGTCAGTTTGGCTGTTTCATTTTGCAGAATAAAGTTGGTTACTGAAGTGCAATTACGGTTGGATGTGTGTGTATTGTTTAGTGCTATTGATGGTGTAAAAAATAAATACAACAATGTCGTCCAGGCAAAGTGGTGACTGGTCACCCAGGAAGAGATCAGGATTGTGATGTTATGTGAAAATGGTCTTTCTTATGCAGCAATTGAGTTGGTGGTAATGTGACAACATCAGGAGTACGAAAGTTTTGTTTACGCTATCAGGAAGCACAATCTGTACAAAACAAAGCAGACACAGACCGGAAAATGTGCACAACAGCTGTTGATAATAGGAGAATAAAACTAATTTGCGTCGGGGACAGATGGATGTGACCTGCGGCCATTAGCAGTGAACTGAGTGCAACTGGTGTTGTGGTCAGTGCAGGAATGGTATGGAGAAGACTAATGGAGGGTGGCCTAAAAGGTAGGATTCCCCCGAAAAAAGTCACTCCTGAATAAAAAAGCAGCGGCAGAAACGAATACAGTGTGCAAAAGAACACAATGCATGGACAGAAGGTCAGTAGAGACAAGTGATTTGGAGTGACGAAACCAAGATCTCGATATTTGGTAGTGTTGGGAGAAAATATGTGAGACGTCGCATCGGGGAAGAGGTACATCCAGATTGCATTCAAGCGACAACAAAGAATCCTACAACTGTTATGATCTGGGCATGTATGACAGATGCTGTAGGCCGCCTTCATGTCATAGATGGCACACTGAACAGCAGAAAGTACATTGACACCATCCTACAACGAAAACGTCTACCTTCTATCTGGGATCTTTTTCCAGATAATGCCCCATTTTTTTCCTAGCAGGATTCAGCTCCCTGCCACACTGCACGGATAGGGTTCACGGAGAATGACATACAGGTACTGGGATGGCCAGGAAACAGCCCAGACCTGAACCCCATAGAACATTTGTGGTTCTGTTTGAAAAAACTGGTACATCTGAGGCGTCCATCCAATAAAAGAGAATTAATTGAGACTATAATTGTCTCATGGCACCACATAATAAAGAAGGAAGAGCTCCAAACATTGGTTGGCTCAATGCCACGTCGCTGTGCCGCTGTCTTGAAAAATAAAGGATACCCAACAAAATACTGATAGGACAGGGACATCATAAGTACACAGGGATTTTTATCCTAAGTGTTGCTTTCACTGCATAACTTCCCTTGTAATGCCAATATTTGACCTATGTTTAATGTGTTGAATTCAGCATTAAATTCCCTTTCATGTGATATATGAATCATTGCACTGCTTGAAGTGAAGCAGTTTTTATAGGCATTCGAAGTTGAAAAACATTCACATTTCAAAAAGTGTCCGCAATTTTGGCCACCACTGTATGTATGTATGTATGTATACACTATATATATATATATATATATATATATATATATATATATATATATATATCTATCACCAAACAGTGAATCAGGAGGCGCTAATTTCACTTTCCAGTTATTACCAGCAATTACATTGACCACATATGATCATAAATAGCAATTTATTAAAAGCACATTTACACAAACAGAGATAACCCTTTCATATACACAGTTAAAATTTGTGCCATAAATGAAATGAAGGGTAGTATAAGTCTCTTCAACCCTGACGCGTTTCGTCCACATAGGACTTCTTCAGAGGGATGGTCAAAGAAGCTATACAATCAATTCAGATACTGACAATCTGTGAAATGGTCAGGCTCACCACACCATTTAGAATTCAAATTATTCGCACAGTTTTATAGATCCACTGGACCTCTATTCCCAATATCTATGGGTCTGTGAAAGATGTAAATCCTATTTAAAAACCCTACTATAATAATATTAAATATCCAACCAACGGGAGAATTTACCAAAGAGAGTGGCACAGTCCTGTGTGTTCATTAGTGATCTCCCAATGTGATAGTGACACTGGAAAGTGAAATTAGCGCCTCCTGATTCACTGTTTGGTGGTGTGTAGTTTTGGTCCTGACTAACAGAAGGATCGAATTAGGAAAGGCAGCAATTTATCAGCGCAGGATAAGGGTATAACTGTTGTATTATTATTATTATTATTATTTATTTTTTATTTTTATTTTTTATAGTGTTCAAAAAAAATTATATATGTATGTATATATACATTTCATGTCATTTATATTCACACTTATCGTAGCAGTCATACCCAGGATTAGAACACATGACCTGTCACACTGAAGGCAGACACCTTACTGATAGAGCTATTTGCTCCTGTATAGCAAGCCTGCAGATTCGAACTATGACAATTATTTTGCAATTGTCATACACAGGATTAGAACCCATGACCTATTACACTGGAATTGTCAGAGAAGTAAGTTCATAGAGTTAGACTTATCATGCTTCCTATGCAGGAGAAAATAGCTCCATCAGTAAGGTGCCTGCTTCCAGTGTAATAGGTCCTGGGTTCTAATCCTGGGTATGGCACTTGCAAAATGTATGTTGGTTGGTCCTGATGAGCTGATTTCGTATCACAAATGTAGTGTGTACATGATCGACCCAACAAAGTGCATTTAATAACGTCACCTCAACAACATTTATTGTAATATGAACAACCTGTTTAGTATGTATGCAGGAAATTGAATGTTCATAGAAGTGTTTCAGCTGCAAGAAAAAATAAAATACAAATCATGGATCATTATACTTGCTATATGTCTGGTGGGTAGCTAGCATTAGAGTGGTTATAAATGATAAGTTCTTGGAAAAACTGCACACAGCCCCCCCCCCCAGACATCAGTACGCCTTTGACTATAGTTAGCAGACAATATTTTGATAAAACAGTAACCACGATTTATTAGTCATTGATTACAGCACACTAAAAATATACACACATGTTCATGATAAACTGTATTACTATGGTATTAATATTATTGTATGGTATTATTAATATATTATACAGAAAAAAAGCAGGGTTGTATGATTAGATGCATTTCCTGAATGCATTGCTCAAATATACTGTATATTATATTCATATATTGTATGACTAGTTACCAGCCCATCAGCATGACGGAACAACATAAAAGTAATGTCAGCAGCGGCGGCTGTGCATGCCCAAATGGAGCAACACTTGAATTGCTTTGTTGGGCGCCATATAGTGGCCGCTGGCATGCAGAGCACTTGCATTCCTCCCATAGAGGTGAGGAGCAGCATTAGCCTTTTACTATATAGAATACTGGGGTAGAATTTAGCTATAAATATAACTTTGATTTGTAGATTTTGCTATGCCCCCATCACGTGTCATGTCCCTCATCACTCACGGAGCATACCCAGTACTTCCCAATCTGCTAGGCTGCACAGCTGAGTGCCCCCGTTCTAACGGGACACTGGCACATGGCTTGGACAGTGCCTGAAAGCACAACTGCCCAGCCAAACTCAAGACTTTTGGCGGGTAAGCCTTTACCGAGTACTACAGGGGTTATGGCTTATTCTTAAATGGAGCCCCTTGCTTTGTGTAATCATATCTAATGTATCTAATGTAAATTTGGCGCATATGCTACTGGTACAAAGCTGGGATCAGATTGAAAAACCCACTACAAAGCATATGTGCATTTTACATAATCCACATTATGGGCCTGATTCTGAGTTGCACACTACGTCAATGTCGAACACAGCTGAGCATTTTTTTCTGAATATGCATATACGTTGCATCGATGATGCTTCCCGATTGTGTCCATACAGAGTCACAGTGATTTCAGGCGCGCGCACACAGACGTGTATTGAAAATGTCGCTATTCAGCACATGAAGATGATCCCTGTACGGGTGTATTATGGGAGTGACGCTGAAGTGGTTGTTTACACAGACACTTAATAGCTCACATTGGAGGCCATACTCCGATGCTCCAAGTAGGTGTCTCAGTCTATGCACATTCAGACTCAAGTCTGTACACCAGGAAAGGGCTTGTAGCGGTGTTTGCATAAAGGTGCAGACGCTACTGCGGCAAGAGAAGCAGATGCATCCACATCCGACTCTGAATTAGGGACAATGAGGGTTATTTACTAAGAGTTCTCAAAAATGTAAATCTGCGCTAAAACCAGAAAAATAAGGCACACATCGACGCAGCTGAGTCATACTTGCCGACTTTAAGGCTGCTCTCTCTGGGAGAAAGCAGCCAGGTCGGCTCAGCAGGGAGGCGGGCAGTGACGTGCGTGCAGATGGGGGCGGGCCAGAGGCAGAATGGGGGCGTGGCAGAGGCGGGACGAGGGCGTGGCTGCGGATCGCGTCATGTAAGCCACCCCGACCCCGCTGTTTAATGCCGTTATTACCGGCATTACACAGCAGGGAACGTGGCTATGATGACGCGATTCAACAAGAATCGCATCATCGCCTGCCTGGACCGCCCACTTTACTCGCTAAGTGGGCGGCTGGGCATGGGGGACCCCTGAAATTGGGAGACTTGCCTGCTCTTCCGGGGGGCCGAGAGGGTCATCCGATTTTCGGGAGCCCCCTGGCCATTCCGGGAGAGTAGGCAAGTACGAGCTGAGTCCAGCTCAGAATCAGGCTCCATGTGGAACCCTATAATGTGCTATTGTTACGTAAGTAATACTTTTTATTTTTTAAATAGATATATTGTCTGGAAAAGGAAATGAAGGAGAATCTGTTTTTGGAGACACATTTGAAGGTAAATAGATAATTGTTGGGGAATGAGTAAAATCTTTCCTTATGTCACATAGAACATATTGACACCAGGTGTAATTCAGAGATGTACATAAATCTGATGGTTTGCGTCCTTGGACGCAGCAGCTGATCAGAGAAGCCGTCAGGAGGTGTCTACTTCATACTTGCCTACCTGACCCTCCCCATGAGGGAGAAAATGCTCTGTTCCTGGACTTTCCTGGTAATGTATGATTGCCATCACCTGTGGTGAAACACCTTTCTTATCAATTAACTAGCTCACCACATGTGATGGCAATCATACATTACCAGGAAAGTCCAGGAACAGAGCATTTTCTCCCTCATGGAGAGAGTCAGGTAGGCAAGTATGGTCTACTTACACAAGACTCCTCCTGCCGCATTAGCATATTATTGCATATGCGCTGCACACAGAGATGTCTGTAGCTACTGTGTATATTAGGCCCACTGCCCTGCAGAATTAATTTCCTCTTCAACTCAATCTCATTCCTCTCTCAAGCACAAACGTTCTATAATAAAACTTACAACTTTTTTACAGATGAAAATTTTGCTTTTTCTCACAATAAGCGGGGAATTCTGGGAATGGCGAATAAGGGGCGACATTCAAATGGTTCCCAATTCTATATCACGCTGCAGGCCACTCCATATATGGATAGAAAGCTTGTGGCATTTGGGTAAGTAAATTCTGTATGGTTTATATATAATGAAAATTTGTTTCCATAGTTTCAGTTGAAATATATATATATAACTCCATTGTTCGGTATACAAAAGAAAAAAATTTAATAGAGAGGAAAAAAATCAGTAAAGCATAGTTTCAATGAGTTCTTTTTATTTTTAGAGACCAATCTTATTGACCCCTTTCTGTCACTCAGACAACTCCTTTGGATGAACATAATATCATGTGTTAATTATTTTTAGTAGCTCTGTATATTCAGTCACTAGGATGACAACCAAACCTTTCTGGAATCTATCTCTGATATCTGTTAATATATATATATTTTTGGAATATATTCCCTTGTTTCATTGCTCTAACTGTAAAGACCTCTATTGACCACTAATGATTAAGCATCTGATACATAGTTGACAACAAGTCACGTTACGTAGCATATCTAGCGTGTTTTGGCACATGCTTTGGAGCTAAGCATAGGTAACTAAGTTGCATCTCCACTTAATGGGTTTTAATGGGTGATAACCCGGTGTAGGCTAAGCCTAAAGAGGACTTGTTGGTGGAACTGTGAGTTGTGCAGTACAGGTTGAGTATCCCATATCCAAATATTCCGAAATACAGACTTTTTTGAGTGAGAGTGAGATAGTGAAACCTTTGTTTTTTGGAGACTCAATATACACAAACTTTGTTTAATACACAAAGTTATTAAAAATATTGTATTAAATGACCTTCAGGCTGTGTGTAGAAGATGTATATGAAACATAAATGAATTGTGTGAATGTACACCCACTTTGTTTAATGCACAAAGTTATTAATAATATTGTATTAAATGACCTTCAGGCTGTGTGTATAAGATGTATATGAAACATAAATGAATTGTGTGAATGTACACCCACTTTGTTTAATGTACAAAGTTATAAAAAATATTGGCTACAATGACCTTCAGGCTGTGTGTATGAGGTGTATATGAAACATAAATGAATTGTGTGTATGTACACAAACTTTGTTTAATGCACAATGTTATAAAAAATACTGGCTAAAATGACCTTCAGGCTGTGTGTATAAGGTGTATATGAAACATAAATGCATTCTGTGCTTAGACTTAGGTCCCATCACCATGATATCTCATTATGCTATGCAATTATTCCAAAATACGGAAAAATCCCATATCCAAAATACCTCTGGTCCCAAGCATTTTGGATAAGGGAGACTCAACCTGTATTGTACATACACATTATTGTGCCTCTTATGAGATGCATCTTCTGTACAAAGGATGGGGCTGGTGCAAGTGTGCACTGATAATGATGAGGGATATGAAATCTAACGTATGGATAGAGGGGAGTCCAGTCACAGAGATGTGTACAACTCAGTGTATAGGAAAATATAGACATTTTGTTCTGTGCATGCAATGAGAGAGCAATTATGGCCAATTTGCATTTAACTGTGTATCAACCCTTATACAATGCATGGGGTAATCTTTTTCACTGAACAGGTTATCATAAACTTTTTCTGTTAGACCAGGGGTTCCAAACTGGGTACTGCGGAGCACTTGCCGGGGTGCCACAGGACAAGATCAAATTATTTATGGTCCATGTAATAGACTAAACTGGTGCTGGTGGCTGCCAATCATAAAAGGACAAACAGAAGTGCAACAATATCCACCACCACATAACTGACCCAAAGGATGACCGATAACTAGAACTTACTTTATTTAATAATTTTTTTATAAATTCTCAATAAGAACCTTTTGGCCTATGAGTGTCATGAAACAAAAACAATGCTGATAAGCTTGTTTCAAAAAGTTTGCGAACCACTGTGTTAACTAGGACAGGATACTTTGTCACACTGTCAAGGTGGTATAGAGAGTGTTTGAGGTTACCATAATAACCTGCCATAACTGACCACACAAACCGGCCAAAACCAACACCAATATGGTGTCTCAGTTGTAGGACAAACACATGGTACTATGTTGGAGTCTGTAAGTATTTCAATATATCTCTTTGCAAGAGCTGTTATCCCCAGCATCATGTAGGATGCTTTGCTTTCACTATTTTGTCCATTTCATCTCAAATCATCTCCCTTAAGTTACAGACTATGCCGGCCGTTCCATGATTTGAAACCTGCCTTCTTGGGGTTTCCCCCTCAAAGTTAGTTTTGACATAGGGGTTCATGTATGCAATGTAAAGAGTGGAGCAGCTACATATTTTATAGTGTACTTGATTAAATGGTTCCTCAAAGCTTATTGGGTGCTATGGGCAACCTGTCTACTTTCCACTTTTTTGATACATTAACCTCATAGCCTGGAGGTATTGTTTTAGGCTGAACCCTTGACTAACTACACATAGGCCAGAAGGTATTGCATGGTGCTGAAATATGCTGTGGAATAGCCCTTTTGGTGCAGGGTGCCAGTCACTCTGTGCACCTTGCCAACCTCCAGATCATGTGTGATAGACGGTGTCACAGAGGGTCTATTTACTTCCAGGAGTGTTTAAGCCAAAAATGTAAAAGGGTGATAGCAGAGATACTGCCAATTCGAAAATGGAAGAATGGTATACTGTAGAAACGAATTGCATATTTTATTATATATATATATATATATATATATATATATATATATATATATATATATACAGGTTGAGTATCCCTTATCCAAAATGCTTGGGACCAGAGGTATTTTGGATATAGGATTTTTCCGTATTTTGGAATAATTGCATACCATAATGAGATATCATGGCAATGGGACCTAAATCTAAGCACAGAATGCATTTATGTTTTATATGCACCTTATACACATAGCCTGAAGGTAATTTTAGCCAATATTTTTTATAACTTTGTGCATTAAACAAAGTGTGTCTACATTCACACAATTCATTTATGTTTCATATACACCTTATATACACAGTCTGAAGGTCATTTAATACAATATTTTTAATAACTGTGTGTATTAAACAAAGTTTGTGTACATTGAGCCATCAGAAAACAAAAGTTTCACTATCTCACTCTCGCTCAAAAAAGTCCGTATTTCGGAATATTCCGTATTTCGGATATTTGGATATGGGATACTCAACCTGTATATATAGTTTTTTTTTTTTTTTTTTATTTATTTATTTATTAACAGTTTCTTATATAGCGCAGCAAATTCCGTTGCGCTTTACAATTTGGAATAACAATAACAAACTGGGTATATATATATATATATATATATTGTGACAAGAACACTGGAATAGTGTTTGAGGGCAGGTATGTTTGTCCCAGGTTCTTGTCTTATATGTTTTAGAAACAGGAAAACTTCCATGAAAATGTTTTGTTTTGTTAGAACCTTTTCAGTTGTTGGAAAAGCTGGATAAGGGCCCTGAGAGAGAGAGGGGGCAAGTTCCAGACATTGGGCCCAGTTCGGGTCTTTGGCCTCACAGAGGGCTAATCAGGGCTTTCAGCTGTGCAAGAGCCTTTTAGGGCTGCTAGCCTGATTAGTGTGTGCAGACTGCCTGAGGAGACTGGAGAATCTCTGAGAGAAACATGCTTCCTTATACAAGTGAGCCATACAGTATTGACTGGAAAACTTTGTGTTTTTGTTTAGAGACAGTTAGGAACGTCTTGTGTTTAGTTAGTGCCCGACAGGCAAGGTATTTTCTTTTTATGTTTGTTTTATTTTCTGCTTAATAAAACTGGTTGTGGCCAGTTGCACCACAAACTGGACTTGTATGATTCCTCAGCTGCTGCTTGCTGCCATTTACCCCAGGAAACGGCACCTTGTTCCCTTACAGTGTTACTATATATATATATATATATATATATATGTTGTCCATAGCAGCCGGCACTCCTACTCATCAGAAACAACAGGTCCCGTGCCAGTGTAATCACATGTATAACTTTTTAAAAATCACGGCACTGGAGACAATTGCAATGAAAACAATACAAGTTTGGTGTTTTCATTGCAATTGTCTCCAGTGCCGTGATTTTTGGAAAGTTTTATATATATATATATATATATATATATATATATATATATATATTGATTATCCCTTATCCAAAATGTTTGGTACCAGAGATATTTTGGATATCGGATTTTTCCGTATTTTGGAATAATTGCATGCCATAATGAGATACCATGGTGATGGGACCCCAGTCTAAGCACAGAATGCATTTATGATTCATATACACTTTATACACACTGCAGGAAGGTGATTTTAGCTAATATTTTAAATAACTTTGTGCATTAAACAAAGTGTGTGTACATTGAGCCATCAGAAAACAAAGGTTTCCCTATCTCACTCTCACTCAAAAAATTCTGTAGTTCGGAATGTTCCGTATTTCAGAATATTTGGATATGGGATACTCAACCTGTATATATTAACCAGTTCCATCGGGTGAGGGGCACTCTCCAAACAATAATTCTTCACGAATGGTTCAGTGATTTTTATTAATAGTCTATCAGGGGGGAGATGGGGAAGGGGTTCCCAGCAGATAACCAGTAGAAAGGTGGATCCACATGTATATTTACCAGTTCCATCGGAAGAGGGGCACTCTCCAAACAACAGTTCTTCATGAATGGTTCATTGATTTTTTCTTAATAGCAAAGGTGGCTTCACAGATGTCGACGTTTCAATTCACACATTGAATCTTTTTCAAGACAAGCCTACTTCCATCAATGAAGACAATAGAACTATATAAAGAAAAAAACAAAAGGAAAGAAGAGAAAAAACACAAGAACTAAGTATCACGGGCCCACAAGTAAACCACTGGTACACCAAAGAAGTGTGTCCCACCAGTGGCGTGCGGTGAGGTCAGTGGCTGGTGAGGCACTACAGCCATAATGTCATCCGAATCCTGCCGATGACCCCTACCGCCGCCGAGCCAATGCCCACTACTGCCCCTGCGCCGATGCCTGCTGCCACCGCCAATGACTTACAAACTCGCCCACCATCAACTGACCCAGCCCTCCGTCACTAATTTGCATCTCAGTCCGATGCCACCAATGCCCGCTGCCTGCCTGCTCATCATACTTGTGATATATTGTACATTTTTATAGAAAAAAATAATAATAATTATTAATTAGTGTTTGGAACTGGGAAGGGAGTGGGAGGAGGACATGAATGCAATTTTGTTGTCCAGGGCTTCCATTAGTCAACTTACGCCGCATAGTAGCGCCACTTACACAAATTACGCCAGGCAGAGCTCCCTTTTACACATTACGGCAGGTAGAGTTCCCTTTTACACATTACGGCAGGTATAGCCTCCTATTACACATTACGGCAGGTAGAGTTCCCTTTTACACATTACGGCAGGTATAGCCTCCTATTACACATTACGGCAGGTAGAGATCCCTTTTTTCAAATTATGCCAGGTACAGCCCCCTATTACACATTACAGCAGGTAGAGCCAGTGGCGGAACTAGCGAGCGGTGGGCCCAGGTGCGACAAAATGCTTTGGACCCCCTTCCCCATCCCATCCAAGTCCACCCCCCTCACCCCTGGAGAGGATATGGTGAGGGAGAACTGCTCAGGGCCAGGGAATTGGACACCTAGCAACAATGCCGTAACTAGACATTTTAGCGCTGTGTGCAAGAAACGGCATCAGAGCCCCCCCTTTATGTAAAACAGGAGCAGTGCGCGCTGCAGGCACGCGCAAAATATATAGGGGCGTGGCTTCGTGGGGAAGGGGTGTGGCCACAAAATTATACCAATTCATAACGGTGCATAGTAGTCTTTATTATTCAAATTACGCCGCACAGTAGCACCACTACACCAGGTAAAGCCCCTTTTACACATTACGGCAGACAGCGTCACCTTTTTACACATTACGGCAGACAGCGTCCCCCTTTTTACACATTACAGCAGACAGCATCCCCTTTTTACACATTACGGCAGACAGCGTGCACTTTTTACACATTACGGCAGACAGCGTCCCCCTTTTTACACATTACAGCAGACAACGTCCACCTTTTTACACATTACGGCGGACAGCGTCCCCTTTTTACACGTTACGGCTGACAACGTCCACCTTTTTGCACGTTACGGCAGACAACGTCCCCCTTTTTACACATTACGGCAGACAGCGTCCATCTTTTTACACATTACGGCGGACAGCGTCCCCTTTTTACACGTTACGACAGACAACGTCCACCTTTTTACACATTACGGCAGACAGCGTCCACCTTTTTACACATTACGGCGGACAGCGTCCCCTTTTTACACGTTACGGCAGACAACGTCCACCTTTTTACACATTACGGCAGACAGCGTCCACCTTTTTACACATTACGGCAGACAGCGTCCACCTTTTTACACATTACGGCGGACAGCGTCCCCTTTTTACACGTTAGGCAGACAACGTCCACCTTTTTACACGTTACGGCAGACAACGTCCACCTTTTTACACATTATGGCAGACAACGTCCCCCTTTTTACACATTACGACAGACAGTGTCCCCCTTTTTTACACATTTTAGCAGACAGCCCTCCTTTTTTGTACACATTACGACAGGTAGAGCACTTTACACCCCCCCTTCCCCCCTCTACCCTTAGGGTGTGGTGTAGTGTAGGTGCAGTGCAGTGTAGTGTAGTGCAGTGTAGTGTAGGTGCAGTGTAGTGTAAGTGTAGTGTAAGTGTAGTGTAGGTGCAGTGTAGTGCAGTGCAGTGTAGTGTAGTGCAGTGCAGTGTAGTGTAGTGTAGTGTCAGCCACTTACTTGATTTCTGCTTCTGGCTGCAGGCTCCTGACACGGCACTCCCTCGGTCTGTACATTGCACTGCAGGTCAAAGGGAGTGGGGGGGGGGGGGGGACGCGCAGGAGCTCAGCAGTGAGCACGGGGGTCCATGAGAGGAGGCAGGCCATTGAGCACAGGGGGGACAGAGCGGGGGGCAGAGGCCGAAAACACGGGGGCTAAGGGAGCGGGGGGAGGGGGCGCGGGAGCGCAGCTGAGTTTGCTGGAGTTTTAAGGGAGGGGGGGGGTGAGACAGCATCCGTGAGGCCACGCCCCTTCACGATAGGCCATGCCCCTTTTCGGCGCCGTCTTCCAGCAATCCGAAAGTTGGGAGGTATGGTTAAGGGGGGAGGCGAGACAGCGCAGCACACAGCGGCTCCCACTGGTCCTGCAAGAGCGGACCGGCGACGGGAGGAGCGGCTGGAAGCAGTGTGGAGACGCAACCACTAGTAATGGGGCCATCTGACTCTGCCCATCCGTTCCAGCCCACCCGCTGCTGCTGTCCAATGATTGACAGGGGTGTGCCTTGATGTGACCTCAAGGCACAGCCCCTGTCAATGAGGCAATTGTGATGGTGCCGCTTTCCATTCAATTTTCAATGGGCTTTTCCAGCCCGTGATTTGGCTCCGCCCCCTGCCCGTCCCCTCTACAGACACTTTATCATTGTCACTGAGAGGCAGCGCTCTCGCTGCCTCCCATAGAGATTTAGCAGCATTGTCAGGTTAAAAATTATTAAAATAATACAAAGTATAATGTGTTATTATCTTTGTATTATTTTAATCATAATGACAGGGGAGGCACTGCCTCCCCTGACTGCACGTCCCTGTGTCCCACGGCCACAGAAAGAGCAATATGTTTAGTCATCTACACAAAGATATACACCACGTGTCACAGTAGCCACGATTAACACTATAATCAAGTGCCACAGATCCAATAGATACTAAATAGTTAAGGGCCAAGTATGAAAAAATACATACATAGTGGGTATCAAGGAGAAGTATAATCAGCATCACAGTGTACACTTACTATATTCAAAATAGGTAGTCAGGTATAAGTTTACAGCGCTACTCATCTGAAGCGCTCATATATCAATATTAAGTCTATAAATGGAAAACAAATGTCAAAACAATTTAATTCATGGAGCCCTTGATGGATCAAAGTACCTGAGCATATATACTTACACTAGGGAGTGAAGTCCTGCAGGCATCCCAAATCAGACAATGGATTAAACAAGTGTAACTGTAACACAAATCATATAGACCATATCAATTAAATGAACAGGATAGATGAATATAACTCAGACTGACTAGCATACAAGTGTTACTTACAAAAGTCAACTGGGCAACAGGAGCAAATGTGTCCGCATGTGAGTTGAAACCGAATTGCACACAACTGAACTGCCAGACCAGAACTATATAGAAAATAACCGGAAGTGATGTCATAAAATATATCACACTACAAATAGTCAAATTCCCATGCTAATTTCAAACCCCAGTGATAACCACTCCGGGCGCATACAAACACCATCAGCAGAATGGAAACAATCTACAATACAAGGCCCAAAAGGCACACAAGCAGCGAGAACTCGCCGCCAGATACCGCTGGCAGAAGTCGCCCGCTTTCCACAAACGCTGCAGGTGAAAGTAACATGCATTCCACATGAACTTCCGCCCGGGGGCGCGAACATGGCCCGCTGGATGGTACGTCAGCGCTGTGACAGTCTTTAACACCCGGGGAGCCCCCAAAACAAGCTCTAATACAATAATACTCAAATGTCACAAATAGACATTTAGACCAGAACAACATGCTCCCATAGTGACAACTAGGTTTACAAGGAGCACATGAGATCCAAAGAACAATCAAAATAAAATAAATAAATAAATAAATAAAACAACTACTGATTATCTAAATCGGGTGACCAAATGTCAAGGTTGGCACAAGGATACAAGGAAACATATAGGAAAGAGCTCGTTGATATATCTACATAAAAATGAATTGAATAATGAACAAAATAAATATATAAAATAAGGAACACAATATAACTCATGTTAAACAGATGAGAAACATATCCAGTTTACATCAGGCTATTTATATAAAAAAAAAATGGCCCATATTCAAATGAATTAGGTGATGGAAAATCTATTCAAGCAGTCGTGTCCACCGGAATATATAAAATTACATATAACTAAACATGAAATACTAGCAAAAGGGGATAAACAAATTAGATAAAAATGTTTAAATGGTTGTATTCATTAAAACCCCGCGGGGCAACCATATCTAATGTAGAGATACAGTAACTTTCATGCTTTTTAAGACTCAAGAATCTATCTCTTGGCTAGAGGGTTGTCTTTTGTTCCGACCTTTCACCATCAGAAGTTTAAAGGGATCGTGGACCAATATAAATGTGGCCGTAAACTTCGATCAACAGTTGAATAAAGAAATAATACGACCATTTAGGAAGGCCTCTAAACTTGATCTAGTATCCAACAATTTCAGTATCAAGACCTTTTTGCGAATGGTTAGAAAGGAGGTCCGCACGTATGCCCCTCTTCGACTTTTTGATAACTTGTCCCAGGATGAGAGATCAGCCTTGAATAAATTAAAGAATAATAAATCCCTGGTGATACGCCCTGCAGACAAGGGTGGGACTGTTGTCGTACAGGACTGGACTGACTATGATGCTGAAATTTGTTGCCAACTCTCTGACGAGAATACCTATCTGAGAGTTGACACAAATCCTATTCCATCTATTAAAACTAGGATTGATGTGAGTCAATGTGTTAATCATGGCTACTGTGACACGTGGTGTATATCTTTGTGTAGATGACTGAACATATTGCTCTTTCTGTGGCCGTGGGACACACTTCTTTGGTGTACCAGTGGTTTACTTGTGGGCCCATGAGACTTAGTTCTTGTGTTTTTTCTCTTCTTTCCTTTTGTTTTTTTCTTTATATATTTCTATTGTCTTTGTTGATGGAAGTAGGCTTGTCTTGAATAAGATTCAATGTGTGAATTGAAACGTCTGTGAAGCCACCTTTGCTATTAAGAAAAATCAATGAACCATTCGTGAAGAACTGATGTTTGGAGAGTGTCCCTCTTCCGATGGATCTGGTTAATATACATGTGGATCCACCTTTCTACTGGTTATCTGCTGGGAACCCCCCCCCCGATAGATTATATTTGACGGGTGCAGGATGTACGTGGAGATAGATAGATATTTATTTATTTTATTATTTTTACAGACAACTGGTTGAAGGTAGCGAGGTGCTTCAGAAAATGGAAGATATCCCAACTTACAATGAAAGACCAAAACTGGACTGCACCGTTGTAGATTGTGGCCTTTTCACACCTTGACAGCAATATGAGTATAATTAATGGCTGTACTACGACTCCTCAAACACTTTGCCTGTGGCAAAAAAAAATTCACTATTTTTCTTTTTCGACAACTTTTTTTTTCAACCAATTCAATTATCCCCGGATTTTTTGCCTGAAAAAGTTTCTATTTTCGGGCAAAAACATATAGTATGCGGGGACAATTGAGTATCAACAGGAGATTACTTACCCTGCTGTAAATTACTGCGGCCAATTGAATTCCCCCTTCAGTCTGGTAAACTAATATGGCACTTTTACTAACATTACATTTAAGTGCAACATTTGCACCAAACCGTAGCAACCGATCCAACACTTCCTCTCATTGTCTAACTTGCACTAGACAGATAAAACAAATTGTCGTTTGCTGTGGTTCACTGGGAATTTGAATATTAAATAAATCCATGTATTTTGCAGTGTTTACCATTAATTGCAGGAATATTGTAATCACACAGAAATGTGCTAGATAAGAAAACAGTCACATCAGATCTGCTCAGTGGTGCTCGGACGAAAAAAGGAAGTACAATATATAATGAAGGCCTAAAAGACAACAGACAGCATGCATTGGAGAAGGAGGAAGATGAAATGATTGTTGGGAAAACTCATTTGAACTTTTTTGTCCTAGATAAATGTTAGCGTGTCTTGTCAACACTACTTGCATGTTCTACAGTAATATTCACTGTATTATTTCATTACAGTTTGGTAATAGAATAATATAAACTAGCTGACGTGACCGGTCTCAAAGGTTTGTTGGACAGAACATTGTACCCCACTTCATCCCCTTAGGAGCCGATATGATCGAAAGTTTAATTACTAAAGGTTCATTAAAGCATTAGAAGTGCCTTAAGTATTTTTTTCGGTTCAGATATGTATTATTTCTCTTACGTCCTAGAGGATGCTGGGGACTCCGTAAGAACCATGGAGTATAGACGGGCTCCGCAGGAGACATGGGCACTATAAAGAACTTTAGATGGGTGTGCACTGGCTCCTTCCTCTATGCCCCTCCTCCTACAGGGGAGCTCTCCAGAGTTTCTCTGAAAAAGACTTTTGTTAGGTTTTTTATTTTCAGGGAGCACTGCTGGCAACAGGCTCCCTACATCGTGGGACTGAGGGGAGAGAAGCCGACCTACTTAAATGGTAGGCTCTGCTTCTTAGGCTACTGGACATCATTAGCTCCAGAGGGTCGGAACGCAGGTCTCACCCTCGCCGTTCGTCCCGGAGCCGCGCCGCTGTCCCCCTCACAGAGCCAGAAGATAGAAGCCGGGTGAGTATCAGAAGAAAGAAGAATTCAAAGGCGGCTGAAGACTTCAGATCTTCTCTGAGGTAACGCGCAGCGGTAGTGCTGCGCGCCATTGCTCCCACACGCACACACACACAGCGGGCACTGAAGGGTGCAAGGCGCAGGGGGGGGGCGCCCTGGGCAGCAATATTAAACCTCTTGGGACTGGCTAAAGTATATAGATATACTGGGGAGGCAGTATATAAAATAATCCCCCGCCAGTATTGTGAATTTGAGCGGGACCGAAGCCCGCCGCTGAGGGGGCGGGGCTTGATCCTCCAGCACTAACCAGCGCAATTTTCTCCACAACACACTGCAGAGAAGCTGGCTCCCCGGACTCTCCCCTGCTGAACACGGTGACAGAGGGCAAAAAAGAGGGGGGGGGGGGGCACATTTAATTGGTGCAGTGAGTGTATATACATATATTTGTATAAAAGCGCTGTTTAACTGGGAATTCTGTTTCCAGAGTCAGGTGGCGCTGGGGGTGTGCTGGCATACTCTCTCTCTGTCTCTCCAAAGGGCCTTAGTGGGGAATTGTCTTCATATAAATATATCCCTGAGTGTGTGGGGGTGTCAGTACGTGTGTGTCGGCATGTCTGAGGCGGAAGGCTCATCTAAGGAGGGGGTGGAGCAAATGATTGTGGTGTCGCCGTCGGCAACGCCGACACCGGATTGGTTGGACATGTGGAATGTTTTAAATGCAAATGTGTCTTTATTACATAGGAGGTTGGACAAAGCAGAGTCCAGGGATAGAACAGGGAGTCAATCCATGGCTTTGACTGTGTCACAGGGCCCTTCAGGGTCTCAGAAAGGTCCCCTGTCCCAGGTAGCAGACACTGATACCGACACGGATTCTGACTCCAGTGTCGACTACGATGATGCGAGGTTACACCCAAGGGTGGCCAAAAGTATTCATTATATGATTTTTGCAATAAAGGATGTTTTACATATCACAGATGACCCCTCTGTCCCTGAGACGAGGGTACACATGTTTAAGGAAAAGAAACCTGAGGTAACCTTTCCCCCATCTCATGAGCTGAACGCGTTATTTGAAAAGGCTTGGGAAACTCCAGACAAGAAACTGCAGATTCCCAAAAGAATTCTTATGGCGTATCCTTTCCCTGCGCAGGACAGGTTACGGTGGAAATCCTCGCGTTAACGCGCTTGTCCAAAAAGGTGACACTACCGTCTCCAGACACGGCAGCCCTCAAGGATCCTGCTGATCGCAGACAGGAAACTACCTTAAAATCAATTTATACACATACGGGTGCTTTGCTCAGACCGGCAATAGCATCGGCTTGGGTTTGTAGTGCGGTAGCAGCTTGGACAGATACCTTGTCAGCTGACATTGATACCCTAGATAGGGATACCATTTTATTGACCTTAGGTCATATTAAAGACGGAGTCTTATATATGAGAGACGCTCAGAGAGACGTTGGGCTACTAGGTTCAAGAGCCAATGCCATGGCGATTTCTGCTAGGCGAGCCCTGTGGACCCGCCAATGGACGGGTGATGCCGACTCAAAGAAGCATATGGAAGTTTTACCTTACAAAGGTGAGGATTTATTTGGGGAAGGTCTCGCGGACCTGGTTTCCACAGCTACCGCGGGTAAATCTACTTTTTTACCTTATGTTTCCCCACAGCAACAGAAAACGTTGCAATATCAGATGCAGTCCTTTCGGTCGCATAAGTCCAGAAGAGGTCGGGGCTCTTCCTTCCTCGCCAGGGGTAAGGGTAGAGGGAAAAAACTTCCGGCCACGGCTAGTTCCCAGGAGCAGAAGTCCTCCCCGGCTTCTACTAAATCCACGCATGACGCTGGGGCTCCACTGAGGGAGTCTGCGCCGGTGGGGGCACGTCTTCGACTCTTCAGCCACGTCTGGGTTCAGTCAGACATGGATCCTTGGGCAATGGAAATTGTATCCCAGGGTTACAAGCTGGAATTCGATGACGTGCCTCCTCGCCGGTTTTTCAAATCGGCTTTACCAGCTTCTTCCCCAGAAAGGGAGATAGTTTTAGCTGCAATTAAAAAATTGTGTCAACAACAAGTGGTTGTCGAGGTTCCCCGGGTTCAACAGGGAAAAGGGTACTATTCAACCCTATTTGTGGTCCCGAAACCGGATGGCTCGGTCAGACCCATTCTGAATCTAAAATCCCTAAACCTGTATCTAAAAAGTTTCAAATTCAAGATGGAATCTCTCCGGGCAGTGATCTCCAGCCTGGAAAGGGGGGGATTTTATGGTATCACTAGACATAAAGGATGCATACCTTTTATGTCCCCATATATCCCCCTCATCAGGAGTACCTGAGATTCGCTGTACAGGACTGTCATTACCAGTTTCAGACGTTGCCGTTTGGGCTTTCCACGGCCCCGAGGATTTTCACCACGGTAATGGCGGAAATGATGGTGCTCCTGTGCAGGCAGGGAGTCACAATTATCCCGTACCTGGACGATCTCCTGATAAAAGCGAGATCGAGAGATCAGTTGCTGAAAAGCGTGGCGCTCTCCCTGGGAGTGCTGCAGCAACATGGATGGATTCTAAATCTACCAAAGTCTCAGTTGGTTCCAACAACTTGGCTATCGTTCTTAGGCATGATTCTGGACACGGAACAAAAGAGGGTTTTTCTCCCAACGGAAAAAGCCCAGGAACTCCAGAACATGGTCAGAGACCTGTTAAAACCGAAAAGAGTGTCGGTCCATTAATGCACTCGAGTACTGGGGAAAATGGTGGCGACCTACGAGGCCATCCCCTTCGGCAGGTTTCATGCGAGGACGTTTCAGTGGGACCTTCTGGACAAGTGGTCCAGGTCTCATCTCCAAATTCATCAGAAAATAAGCCTGTCCCCGAGGGCCAGGGTGTCTCTCCTGTGGTGGCTGCAGAGTGCTCATCTTCTAGAGGGTCGCAGGTTCGGCAGTCAAGACTGGGTTCTGGGGACCACGGACGCGAGCCTCCGAGGTTGGGGAGCAGTCACACAAGGAAGAAACTTTCAGGGGATATGGTCAAGCCAGGAGGCTTGTCTACACATCAACGTACTGGAATTGAGGGCCATATACAACGGCCTACGTCAAGCGGAGAATCTTCTTCGCGACCTACCGGTTCTGATTCAATCAGACAACGTCACAGCCGTGGCTCATGTAAACCGCCAATGCGGAACAAGGAGCAGAGTGGCAATGGAGGAAGCCACCAGGATTCTGCTCTGGGCGGAAAATCACATAAGCGCTTTGGCAGCAGTCTTCATTCCGGGAGTGGACAACTGGGAAGCAGACTTCCTCAGCAGAAGAAGTTTTTGCAGAGATAACAAGTCATTGGGGACTTCCTCAAATAGACATGATGGCTTCACGCCTCAACAAGAAGCTTCGGAGGTATTGTGCCAGGTCAAGGGACCCTCAGGCAGTAGCAGTGGACGCCCTGGTGACACCGTGGGTGTTTCAGTCGGTGTATGTGTTCCCTCCTCTTCCACTCATCTCAAAGATATTGAGAATCATAAGACGAAAAAGAGTGCAGACAATACTCATTGTTCCAGATTGGCCTCGAAGGGCCTGGTAGTCAGATCTTCAGGAAATGCTCAGAGAAGATCCGTGGCCTCTTCCTCTCAGGGAGGACCTGTTGCAACAGGGGCCCTGCGTGTTCCAAGACTTACCGCGGTTACGTTTGACGGCATGGCGGTTGAACACCGAATCCTAGCTGGGAAAGGCATTCCGGAAGAAGTCATCCCTACTCTGATAAAGGCTAGGAAGGAAGTGACGGCGAAACATTATCACCATATCTGGAGAAAGTATGTATCTTGGTGTGAATCCAAGAATGCTCCTACGACAGATTTCCATCGGGCCGTTTTCTCCACTTTCTACAGACAGGAGTGGATATGGGCCTAAAATTAGGCTCCATTAAGGTACAGGTTTCGGCCCTATCAATTTTCTTTCAGAAGGAATTGGCTTCTCTCCCAGAAGTCCAGACTTTTGTAAAGGGAGTGCTGCAATTTTTAGAAGCCAGATGTTTTGTGCTAGTATGGCACTATGGTGGTAGATATTCTATAGGAATGCTGAGGCAATCCTTTTGCCGAGCCTTCAGAAGAGGCAGTCGAAGATAACTACTATGGGTCTCCTGAATCTGTGCCAGTACGGGGCAGTCTTCTGAAATCTGTCAGGCATTGTCAGTAATCTGTGCAGAACAGATAAGTTCAGGATGTAGTATCTCATAGGTATCGGATGGAATTGCTGGGGTTCTAAGAAGGAATCATTTTGTGAAAACAGGTTACCGTCGTGAACTTGAAAGTCACTTTGCTATGACAGTATACAGAAATTAGCTCAAAGGCTGTGGAGATTTTGTCAAGTCATCCAAGATAAAGGAAGGTTTTGCTGTCGTATACTTCTTTTAGAAAAGTACACAGGGGGTTCAGAATTATTCTGGATCTCAAGACCGCTTGGTGAAGATAAGGTTTCCTATGGAAACATTTAAATCTGTTTTGACTGTTTTTTTAGAAGTTTTTTGAGGATGTCAAATCTAAAATCTAAAGTACCTATTCTCTTTTCTATTTGTTTAAATGTGGTACAATTCACAATAAAAATGATATATATTTGGGATCATTTATGATGGGGTTGATATTGCCCATCAAGTCATTTATCAAGTGGAGCATTCTATAGCATTGATACATCTGAAAGATGCCTATTCTCATGTTCTGGTATGCAGGGAACATCAAACATATCTCAGATTCTGCATCCAAGGGAAAACATCTTCAGTTCACGTGTCTTCCCTTCGGACTGACAACATCCCCAAGAACATTTACAAAGCTCCTTTATGTCACTTATTGCTTATAAGAACACAAGGGATAGAAGTTTGGCTGTATTTGAACAACTTACTATGTTGCTGAAAAGTCAAAATAAACAATGAAGGATGCTGTGTACAGAACATTACAGATCCCTAAGTATTACAGAAGGATAATAAACTGGGAGAAAAGTCAGTTAAAACCACTTCAACAATATAAGAAACTGCTAATAAATAATAATAAAGATGTTCGAAGAACAAATTAAGCTTCTTTACCAAAGAGTCAGCGTTTCATTAAACCTGGAGATTTTTTTTTGTCCTCATCTTTCCCACAACCTAAAACTGAGAAGGAAGGAAGAAAGGTTGCATATGCTGAACTCATTACAAGCACTTTTTGTCTATTTGGACAGGAGTGAAAAACTTTTGGTAAACAAATTATTTATTTTATATGTAGGCATTAAGAAAGGTGGTGCATCCATGAAGCAAACTATTGCCAGGTGGATCAAGGAGCTAATTATTTTTGTTATGAGGAAAGTGGTCATAAAGTGCCATAAAATCTGAAGGCACACTCAACCAGTGTTGTTGCAACTTCCTGGGTTAAGGACGCTCGGGTATCAACGAAACACATGTACAGTAGCCACCTGGCCATCGGTTCACACTTTCTGTAGTCACTATGCTCTGGATTTGGCTGGCGCACACTTTGACAGTGATGTCCTTGAAGGGACATTGTGATGAATGAATAAAATTGGGTCATTAAGCATGAATTTCTGTCTGTTTGACTATTTGTTACCCTCCCTATATCATTATGCTTTGGTATATCCCAGAGTAATGGCTGCCATGAAGTAGTGTAGAAGAAAATAAATTATATTTACCGACAATTTAGTTTCTTCAAGATACTTTATGGTAGCCTATAATATACCCTCCCATTTAGTGTGTTCCCCCCCTCCCCCCCCCCCCCCCCACACACAGGAGCCGAATGTGAGGAGACACTCGAAAGACTGAGGAGGAAGGGGAGAAGAAACTCCATATACACTAAGTGGGTGGTCCCTGAAGTGTGAAAAAACTTCCTTTCTAGAACTAGGGGGGTGGGATGCAATCCCAGAGTAATGGCTGCCATGAAGTATCTTGAAGAAACAAAATTATTGGTAAATATAATTTGCTATTATCAACTTAAAACTTACATTTTGATAAACAAAAAACATAACAATAACAATGTTCGCTTACCTAGGGCCTGATTCTGAGTCGCACACAAAAGCAACATTTTGTACTGTCTACCTTTTGACCCTGTTGACCTAAGGCATATCGACCATATGGTTGCGACCTATAACTGATAATTGTAGATCTTTTATACCACACCCACGCTACATGATAATAGCACTCACGCTGGGTCATATAATTGCTTACTGTTATGATACATGATAATATAACATACAAAAATATATCTAAAGTGAGAGCTAACTAACCTGGAGTCACCCCTAGAGCCTCCTAATGGCATTACAGGAGCCAGCATGCCCTCCAAATGCTGGTCCTGCCTATGCCTCTATAACAGCAATATAAAATGGTAGCTGCTCGGTCAGTTTACTAATACTTTTCAGATGCATAAAAGAGACATAGGGCCTAATTCAGAGTTGATTGCAGCAGCAAATTTGTTAGCAGCTGGGCAAAACCATGGCCCTCATTTCGAGTTGTTCGCTCGCTAGCTGCTTTTAGCAGTATTGCAAACGCTAGGCCGCCTCCCTCTGGGAGTGTATCTTAGCTTAGCAGAATTGCTAACGAAAGGTTAGCAGTTCTGCTATTAAATATTTGCCTGCAGTTTCTGAGTAGCTCCAGACCTACTCCTAGATTGCTATCACTGTAGACTGTTTGGTTCCTGTTTTTGACGTCACAAACACGCCCTGCGTTCGGCCAGCCACTCCCCCGTTTCCCCAGCCACTCCTGCGTTTTCGTCTGGCACACCTGCGTTTTTTAGCACACTCCCGGAAAACGCTCAGTTAACACCCAGAAACACCCACCTCCTGTCAATCACTCACCGATCAGCAGAGCGACTGAAAAGCGTCGCTCGGCCCTGTGTAAAATTGCATAGTTTTGTGTGAAAGTACTTAGCGCGTGCGCCCTGCGGCCCATACACATGTGCCGAACTGCCGGTTTTTAGCCTGATCGCAATTCTACTAAAAACGGCAGCGAGCAAACAACTCGGAATGACATTTAGTATTACAGCACAAAAGAAGACAAACCGAAAAACAGTGAGCATAGTGAACATAAAACATAACGGGCACAATAAGCTTAATGCAGGTCTATTTCAGCCATTTTGATTCAAAACTTCTACAGGTTATGTAACCAACCCATGAAAGGTACCAGAAGAGGTGGCCATTTTGGGTGTGCTACAGAGGTTACCATGGGTGTAATAGGCAACGCATAGAAGATATTAAACAAAATTGGGAAGTTGCAGTGTATTAAAGCTAGAGGAAGATCCCTTAGATAACAGTTCCAAGTACTTTTCATCCCAACCATGGGCATACAAAGCGAGGCAGCTATCTTTTGTGCACTATCTGTGTAAAATAAGCCATACAAGGAAATAAGGCCTATAGAGGTAATTAAAATATATAATATATATTATTATATATAATATGCACTGCATGGATAGATCCACGTGTTGTTCAACCTGCCCAAAGAAGAACCATCTGAGGCAGCCATATGGTGCTCACAGGTTACATCTGGCAGGGTGTGCAATTAGCAGAAGTATAGCATAAAACGGCAGTATTAAAACAATGATGACAGCACTAATAAAATTGTAATAAAGTTAATACAAACCTAAAATTTTTAAAATAATGGAATAAACTGCTACAAGCCGCATGATGTGGCCTGCATCTAGCATCTCCCTTGCTTGTGTGCAGCCTTGTCACATCCAGCAGTATGAGGAGTGCAACGGGGCTGTAATACAAGACTGCCCTCAATGTGAATAGGTCAAAGGCCAAACATAGTTGAAATTCCGGGGGTGGCTGTTAGAATGTTCACCTTCAGTTTTCCTCCTGTTTAACTATGGAGTAACTCTAGTTGTAGGGGAAAGGGGTGGGGGTTTGTGAAGGAGCACCACTTGAGATCCATGAGCCTCCTTGGATGGTCCAAGAGAGTGGGCAAGTATGGTGCAGGTCAGAGGTAGATCTCAGAAGGAGAAATTAAGAATATTTTGAGATATATAATGAGGTGGTGTTTTAAGGCTTAATGTTAATTTTAACTGATTCTAAAGACACAGGGAGCCAGTGTAGGGATATAAAAAGTGGTGTGGCTGATATGGAGCCAAGAGAAAGGAAGACCAGTCTTATAATATAGATTAAAGCAGGGATAGGTGGTTGAGGGGAATAGAGAATTTTGAGTTTAGCGGAGAAATGTAAAAAGGTTTAGCGAGGTTAAAACCTTGCTTACCTTGTGCCCAATTTTGGATTACAGCAGTATCCAATAAAAAAACAGTTGTGAGGTTTTTGGCGATGAAAACCCTGCGGCACGTAAAAAAATAAAATAAATGATACCTATTCGGAGGTCACCGGTAATGTCCTGTCGGTGGCTCCCTGTGGTCTCCCCTCCATCTTCCAACTGGGGAGGGGGCTTCTGGGAGTCCCAGAGGCTGCTGGGAGGCATAAGGGCTGCTGGGAGATGTAGTTCTCCCTGTGGCCGGTCCGGGGGGGGGGGGGGGTCATACACACACAAGGGGATCACACACTGGGGTCACTCACAGACACTCCACACACCTCACATGCTCACCTTGCTGCAAAAGACCCAGCTTCTGACTCTTGATATAGAAGACATCACTTCGGAAGCCGAATAATACCTTAGAAATTTCCAATTGCTTAATTTGTCCTCAGCGGGGGTGCTGCCGGGGTCCCAGAGCAAGTCCAGGTGATTTTTCTATAGAAATCCCCATTTCACACTTTCTGTCCTGCAATTGAATTCAAAACCCTGCTCCGCGGGGTTGTTAAAATTTCCCACCGGCAATTGGATTCCCCCCTCCTTCCCCACGGTTAATTGCAAACATCAGTGAATATCCAGCAGATCTGCTTGATGTTTTAAAATAGCAATAATTTAAAAGGCATAATGTTTGTTTTGCCTTTTTAATGATTACCACTTTAAAATATCAGGCAAATTCGCCAGAATCTCGAAAATATCTGCAATCGCAGACTATTACATTTCTCCCAAGGAATATAGGCCTAATACAGTACTCTGCCAATACCGTACAGTCAAGTGAGGCTTTTATAGAGCTGGTCTTACAATTTTTGTATCAGGTCCTTTGTCAATGTTTTTACATAACCATGCCTGGCACTACCAGCTCAGCAAAGGGATTCAGAGCAGGGAGGCACCAGGCTGGAGAGGCGCTCTCCCTGCTCTGCATCCCTGCTGAGGTCCCTGCTGCTGCACCTGTAACATTGTAATGACAGCTTTATGAACAATGAACACTTTGAGCCTGCTGATGAGTTGAATCTGTGCGTTTATGCAGAGCGTATTGTACCTTGCATTATTTCAAACCGCAGATGCTCCTGAACCAGGTGCATTCAAGTATGGCTGATTCATTTCAATCACATCCACACATACTGTATTACTGAAAAGGTGTAACTGGGGCACAGTGCGCATGTAACACTATAATGACAGCAGCGCCGGCAACTTGAAGACCCCTCCCCCAAAACCCAGCATCAGTGTTTGGCAATGAAAAGGGGGCAGAGCTACATGCGACCAGACTGCTACAGAGGAGGGCATGCTGCTCCAGATCCGGCCCGCTGGCCAGCCCGACTGTGATAGGTAAGTGGAGGAAGAGTGAGTGAGTGAGAAAGTGTGTGTGTATATGTGTAGCGGAGGGGCATAATGTGTATAAACGGCACTACTACTGGGGGCATTCTATATAACCGGTGCTATTACTGGGGGCATTATGTGTATAAGCTGCACTAATATTTGGGGCTTTATGTGTATAAGCGGCACTAATATTTGGGTCTTTTTGTGTATAATTGGCTCTACAACTGATGGCATTATGTATAAACATCACTATTATAGGGGGATTATGTGTACATGCGGCGCTACATCTGAGGTCATTATGTATAAGCGGTGTTATGTATAAGCAGCACTACTACTGGCGGCATTATGTATAAATGTCACTACTACTGGGGGCATTATGTGTATAAGCGGCGTTACATCTGGGAGCATTATGTATAAATGGTACCACTACTGGGTGCATTATGTGCATAATCGGCACTACTACTGGCATCATTTTGTATAAATGTTACTATTATTGGGGGCATTATGGTGGTCATTCCGAGTTGTTCGCTCGTTATTTTTTTGTCGCAACGGAGCGATTAGTCGCTAATGCGCATGTGCAATGTCCGCAGTGCGACTGCGCCAAGTAAATTTGCTATGCAGTTAGGTATTTTACTCACGGCATTACAAGGTTTTTTCTTCGTTCTGGTGATCGTAATGTGATTGACAGGAAGTGGGTGTTTCTGGGCGGAAACTGGCCATTTTATGGGTGTGTGCGAAAAAACGCTACCGTTTCTGGGAAAAACGCGGGAGTGGCTGGAGAAACGGAGGAGTGTCTGGCCGAACGCTGGGTGTGTTCGTGACGTCAAACCAGGAACGAAACTGACTGAACTGATCGCAGTTGCCGAGTAAGTGTGGAGCTACTCAGAAACTGCTAAGAAGTGTCTATTCGCAATTTTGCTAATCTTTCGTTCGCAATTTTGATAAGCTAAGATTCACTCCCAGTAGGCGGCGGCTTAGCGTGTGCAAAGCTGCTAAAAGCAGCTTGCGAGCGAACAACTCGGAATGAGGGCCTATGTGTATAGGCAGCGCTGCATTTGGGGGCATTATGTTTAAGTGGTGCTAATACTGGGGGAAATATGTATAAGCAGCACTACTACTGGGGGCATCGTGTATAAGGGCCAATACTGTCGGCATTATGTATAAACATCACTACTATTGGGGTCATTATGTGTATAAGCGTTGCTACATCTGGAGACATTGTAAGCAGTGCCACTACTGGGGGTATTATGTAAACATCACTACTATTGGGGGCATTATGTGTATAAGCGGCACTACTACGGGCATCATGCGTATATGGGGCACTGCTGTCGGCATTATGTATAAACGTCACTACTATTGAGGGCATTATGTGTATAAGTAGCGCTACATCTGGGGGCATTATGTATAAGCAGTGCCACTATTGGCAAGCCGCGTCATCGCTCTGCCTCCTCCCAGTGTCTTATATTAGACGCTGGAAAGTGTCGGTGCATAGAGTGAGAGAAGAGCTCCTGAAGCGGGAAGAAGACCGCCAGCGGTGGCGGAAGATCTGGCAGCAGCAGCAGCTGAACAGGATCTAATGAAAGCTCCCCACCGCAGCACTGGTAGGCAGCCGTTGGCCACCACAACCTTTTTGCAACACTACTCCTTAGACCGCCAGGCATTAGGCCCGGGGCACAGATATGCGCTAGGTTTGTGTCACAGTAGGCGGGACCCCGGGGTGCACGTAGATAGGCACCAGGCCTGGGGCATTATTCAGGCCTTAAGCCTGTGGTTATTAGGGTGGGCATTAGGCCCTATTTATTAATATTCTTGTGCCCATAAGAGTATTCTGGGCATTAGTCCCAGTTCACTCCCACCTGCCCTGGATTAGGCGGGCGCTAGGTCTGTGGGTTAAAGTCAGACCTTAGGGCTGTGGATAATTGGGGCAGGGACATGCAGTCAGGGGAGGCACTAGTGGTTAAAATAATACAAAGAAGATACTTATGACACATATTCTCTGTCATAAGTATCTGCTTTGTATTATAATAACCATTTTCTCTTACGTCCTAGAGGATGCTGGGGTCCACATTAGTACCATGGGGTATAGATGGGTCCACCAGTAGCCATTGGCAGTTTGAGAGTGTGGGCTGGCTTCTCCCTCTATGCCCCTCCTACCAGACTCAGTTTAGAAAATGTGCCCGGAGGAGCCGGTCACAGCTAGTGGAGCTCTACAGAGCTTTTCTAGAAAAGTTTATTTTTAGAGTTTATTTTTTACAGGGAGGCTGCTGGCAACAGCCTACCTGCAGCGATGGACTAAGGGGGGGGGGAGGGGGAGCAGTGTCCGCCCTGCGGGGTCTGAGCCACTGTCTCTGCTGACTGGACACTGAGCTCCAGAGGGGTCGGATTGTTCACCTTGGACCGCTCACCCCAGCAGCATGCCGCCAACCCCTTACAGAGCTGAAGATGTGGTGAGTGAGTCACCGACCCCCCTAGCAAGCGGGGGGCCGGTGTGAAGATGGCGGCAATGGGGAGCGAGCGCAGTATTAACTGCGCTCCTGGGAAGGCTCAGAGGCACATGGTGTGGCGCTGTGAGGGGCGCCCTGGGTCAGCGCTTACCCCCACACTGGTCCAGAAGCCTGTTGGGGTCCGCGGATCGCAGCCTGCACATTTTCCTCAGGCCAGTGTAATCCTTGAAGAGTGGGAAGACAGCGCCATTAAGGGGGCGGAGGTTCTCCTCAGAGTGAACCCAGCAGCGTTCCAGCGCCATTTTCCTGCCTGCACAGCGCTGAGAGGAAGAACAGGTCCCTCCACAGCAACTCCAGCTATCTGTACACGGTACCAGGGGGTTGTAGAAGGGAGGGGAGGCTGTAATAAGACTGTGTGTCCTATTAAGGAGCACAGTCATCGCTGACAAGGGGTCTCCCTTTGCTAAAAGCGCTGTGTGTGGGTTGGCTCCAATCTCTGTGTCTCTCTTGCCATTCTTTAGGGGGAAACTCTGTCTGCCCTCACCTGTGTGTGTGTGTGTGTGTGTGTGGAGTGTTTGGTGGTCTCCTTTAGCTATGTCCAGGGACTCTGTGTCATATGCTGCAGAGGATTTATCCTCCCAGGATGATCCCATTCCATGAAATCAGGATAGCACTGGTTTATCACAGATACCAGCAAAGGAACCTGAGTGGCTTTCCTTTGTCAAATCTTGGATTTCTCATATTCCTGACAGGGTTGCAAATAATGAATATGCAACCCAGGTATTACAGAGCTCTATGGCTGTATGGCCTGTTTCTGGTACCTCAGGACGCCCAGTTATATACCCCCACACAAGACAACACGGATACCGATTCTGACACAGACGGTGATGGGGATGTGTTGCGGGGGTCCGCACCTCTTGCAAAGGGGGTGCAATTGTTGATAGAGGCTATCAGGGATGTGTTAAATGTTAATGATACCACATCTGAGCAGGTTGAGGAGGCTTTTTTTCACCGAAAATAAAAAAGCCTCGCTAACCTTACCTGCATCAAAGGAATTGAATGCTATATTTGAAAAAGCATGGGAAAACTCAGAGAATAAATTCCAGGTCCCTAAAAGGGTTCAGGTGGCATTTCTTTTCCCTGAGGAGGATAGGAAAAAATGGGAAAACCCGACGATTGTTGACGCATCTGTGTCCAGACTCTCAAAGGTGGTTTTGCCTGTTCCAGGATCTACCGCCTTAAAGGAGCCGGCTGATAGAAAAATTGATAACACGCTTAAATCAATGTTCATTGCTTCAGGGTCCATATTACGTCCCACTTTTGCTACTGCATGGATTGCAAAGGCAATAGTAAAGTGGTCGGCTACTCTTACTTGAGGATTTGGATACGATGGATAGGGATGACGTTGTATTATATTTACGCAACATACATGATTCAGCAGGTTTTATGGCAGAATCCATGAAGGACCTGGGTTCCATGGCTGTGGGAATATCTTCCATGTCTGTTTCAGCTCGTCGGGGACTGTGGCTGCGCCAGTGGTCAGTCGACGCGGAATCAAAAAAAAGCGTGGAGTCCCTAACCTATACAGGTCAGGCTCTCTTTGGGGAAGCTCTAGACGTGTGGATATCCACGGCTACAGTGGGTAAGTCTCCGTTTCTTCCCTCAGCAGCACCTGCTCCGAAGAAATTCTTCTCTTCATCTGCAATGCAGTCCTTTTGGCCTAACAAGCCTAGAAAGGCCAGGACGTCCAATACCTTCTTTAGGGGAGATCGGGTTAAGTCCTTGAAACCTGCTGCTGCAGGTTCCCAGGAACAAAAGCCTGCTTTAGGTACGCAAAAGTCCTCCGCATGACAGTGGACCATGCGTCCTGGAGGTGGGGCCGGTGGGAGCGAGACTCAGATACTTCAGTCACGTCTGGGTATCGTCTGGCCTGGATCCTGGTGATAGATATTGTGTCCCAGGGATACAGGCTGTAATTTCAGAGTCGCCCTCCTCATCACTTTTTCAAATCAGGCTTACCAACTCTGTTGGCAGACAGCACTGTATTACAAGATGCTGTCCAAAAACTGGTGGAGGCACAGGTCATTATACCAGTTCCTCCTCATATACAAACCACAGATTACTTTTCGAACCTTTTCGTGGTACCGAAACCGGATGGTTCAGTCAGGCCCATTCTGAACCTAAAATCATTGAACCCCTTTCTAAAGGAGTTCAAGTTCAAGATGGAGTCTCTCAGGGTGGTGAGATCAGGTCTGGAAGAGGGGGAATTCCTGGTATCACTGGATATCAAGGATGCGTACCTCCACATTCCGATCTGGCTGCCGCATCAGGCTTATCTCCGTTTCGCATTACTGGACTGTCATTTCCAGTTCCAGGCCCTGCCTTTCGGTTCCGGTATGAAAGATAGATAGTGTCTAGTTAGACAGTCAATAGATAGACACCATACGTTAGACAGACATTAGGTCGACAGGGGAAAAAGGTAGACAGGGTCAAAAGGTCGACATGAAAATGGTCGACATGAAAAAGGTAGACACCATGTTTTTTGCATTTTTGGGGTTTTTGTGGATAGTTTTGTCATCTGGGACCCCCAATTGTAGAAAGGCATACCCTTGCGGGGCTCGCTTCACTCGCCACGCTTCGGGCACGGTGGCTCGCTGCGCTCGCCACAAGGTTTATAACCAACTCTATGCCAACATGGATAGAGAAAGTATGAAATAATCCAAAAACATGCTGCATAAAAAAAAACATTTGTCTATCTTTTTTGTGTCGACCATTTTCATGTCAACCTTTTGACCTGTCGACCTTTTCCATGTCGACCTTTTGACCCTGTCGACCTAATGTCTGTCTAATATATGGTGTCTATCTATTGACTGTCTAACTAGACACTGTCTATTTATCAAACGGATAGGCTGCCTTTCGGCCTCTCCACAGCACCAAGGATGTTTGCCAAGGTGATGGCAGAAATGATGGTTCTCCTCCGCAAGCAGGGTGTGAACATCATTCCATATCTGGACGATCTGCTGATAACGGCATCATCCAAGGAGAAGCTGCTGCATTCCATTGTTCTCACAACATGCCTCCTCAAGAGTAATGGTAGGATTCTGAACCTTCCAAAGTCACATTTGGAACCAACCCAGAGGTTGTCCTTTCTGGGAATGATCCTGGATGCGGAAGTGCAAAGGGTGTTTCTTCCACAGGAAAAGGCATTGGTGACACAAGCTATGGTCCAGGATGTCCTGAAGCCAGCCCGGGTGTCGGTTCATCAATGCATTCGCCTATTGGGAAAGATGGTGGCCTCTTACGAGGCTCTCCAGTATGGGAGGTTCCACGCTCGGATCTTCCAACTGGATCTCCTGAACAAGTGGTCGGGATCTCATCTCCACATGCACCAGAGAATTTGTCTGTCGCCAAAGGCCAGGATTTCACTCCTCTGGTGGCTCCAATTGCCTCACCTTCTGGAGGGCTGCAGGTTCGGGATTCAGGATTGGGTCCTTCTAACCACGGATGCGAGCCTTCGGGGCTGGGGAGCAGTCACTCAAGGAATAACCTTCCAAGGTCGGTGGTCAAGCCTGGAAGCCGGCCTGCCCATCAACATCCTGGAACTAAGAGCCGTCTACAACGGTCTTCTTCAGGCGCCTCCTCTTCTATGGAATCGGGCCATTCAAGTGCAGTCGGACAATGTAACAACAGTGGCTCACATAAACCGACAAGGCGGAACAAAGAGCAGAGCGGCAATGTCAGAGGTGACAAGAATATCCTCTGGACAGAAAAGCACGCATTGGCACTGTCAGCCATCTGCATTCCGGGAGTAGACAATTGGGAAGCAGACTTCCTCAGCAGACATGATCTCCATCCAGGGGAGTGGGGTCTCCATCCGGAGGTGTTCAAGGAAATAACAGATCTTTGGGGGTTACCCCAAATAGACATGATGGCCTCTCGTCTCAACAAGAAGCTTCGGCGTTATTGTTCCAGGTCGGGGGACCCACAGGCAGTGGCAATAGACGCCCTGGTGTCTCCATGGGTGTTCCAGTTGGTGTACGTGTTTCCACCACTCCCACTCATCCCTAGAATCCTAAAGCTCATAAGGAGAACAAGGGTTCAAGCGATCCTCATTGCCCCAGACTGGCCAAGAAGGGCTTAGTACGTGGACCTTCTGGATCTACTGCAAGAAGAGCCGAGGCCTCTTCCTCTTCGGGAGGACCTGCTGCAGCAGGGGCCGTTCGCCTATCAAGACTTATCGTGGCTACGTTTGACGGCATGGAAGTTGAGCGCCTGATACTTGATCGGAAGGACAAAAGAAACGAAAGAACAAGATTGTCTTTTGTGTTGGTGCACTTAAAGAGAAAAGGTATATGTGTATAATGTAATGATAACAATGTAATAGTTATTTAATTAAAACTTAACTTTTATTCTTTATTTGCTAAAATATCCTGTTTCATGAAATATAAACATACATATATAGAGTGTACGTCAATAAAATTGGTTACAATATCATATGGGCTCACTGTATTGTTATTCCATTATATTGTATTAATAATTATTATAACTCAGTGAATGATTGATAAATTGAAGTTTATTATTAAAATTTTATTCGGGGGGTTGGTAGTTCTATGTATATTAAATATTGTTGTTCTGGATACACACTTGAGTCCCACTATATCTATATTATTGGTGAATCATAGAAGGACAGATAGTTATATCGTATTGATATTTTCAATACACACAGAAATGCATCTACTGGAATATGTTAATATTCTTTTATAAAGAGGAAAAAAGAAAAACACTTCCACACACCACGTCTATTATGCAAACATATAGTATGTCTTACGTCTGCTGACAAGGTTATCTGATTTCTGTGGATGATATAAATAATTTATGAGTCTCCTTCAGGGATGTGTCTTCACACAAATATTTCACAGTACAGTGTCACGCCTTGTCTAGTACACAGACTGGTTCCTACTGAGAATAGTGTACAGTACCCTAGTGATCAGTCACCTGTTGATTCAGGCCACTGTTAGCCACAAATAAAAAAAAGTCTGTATCGTATTACTTTGAGTAGGAATTATATATATTTCGAAAAGAAAAAGGGGAGAAGTTTGCTGACAGTGGGTTGGAGAATATGCAAATTCTTTATTAAGGATTTAACATCCTATATAATTATGTTGATAACATCTGTTCCTGTGTGCATATATATATATATCACATCCTTTTCCTTCTACGAATTCTTAAAGCACAGGTATTAGGTATGTAGTGTGTTATTCTGTTCCAGAACTTAATTAAAGTTCTTATTGTAACTTAAATGTGTATGTATGTGTTTAATACAGAATTGTACTAGTCAGTGGGAATGGGAGCAGGTAGAGACCTAAGAGAATGATTCAACACAGTTTTACTTTGTATCTAATTATTGGTCACAGAGACCTCAGTTCTGCAATGGTATCACTTGTGTTCTGTGTTTTACTGAGCAGCCGATACACAGTGACAGAGATCATATTTGTAGGTAATTATTGGTCACAGAGACCTCAGTGCTGCAATGGTTCTCTGTTGATACATTGAGACAAGATTTCTGTAACAATTGCACAGCGGTTGTAAATAAAAGTATCACTTGTGTTCTGTGTTTTACTGAGCAGCCGATACACAGTGACAGAGATCATATTTGTAGGTAATTATTGGTCACAGAGACCTCAGTTCCAGAGCCGGATTAACAATGGGGCAGATGGAGCTGCAGCTCCAGGCCCCCCATTGAAAATAGGCCCAAAGCAAACTGACATAATTGACAGGAAAAAACTTTTTCCTGTCACATACTGCCAGCGGCCTCCTCTCTCCCATACCCCCTCCTCCGGCTAAAGCACCCTCACCTGTCACGGAGCCGTGCATGCAGTGTGCTGGCTGCCCCTCCCTCTCCTCCAGTCTCTCCTTCTCCGGGGTCCTGCTGTCACTAACAGGCCCAAGCTCCGCCCCCAGACTGCACAGGGTTCTGTTGCTGCAGGAAGCCTGGCAAGTGTAATGATGGCTTCTTGATTAATGTGTGTATACAGTTTGGTGTGTGTACTGAATGTGTGTGTGTATATGTGGTGGTGTGTGTGTGTGTGTATTGTGTGTGTGTATATGTGGTGGTGTGTGTGTGTGTGTATACTTTGTGTGTGTAGTGTGTATTGTGTGTGTATATGTGGTGATGGGGGTATGTGTGTGCTTTATGTGTGTAGTGTGTAGTCACTGTAGTGTGTACTGTGTGTGTATATGTGGTGGTGGGTGTGTTTAGTGTGTATATGTGGTGGTGGAGGTGTGTAGTGTGTATATGTGTTGGTGGGTGGGTGTACTTTGTGTGTGTGTGTGTAGTGTGTACTGTGTGTATATATGTGGTGGCGTGTGTGTATGTGTACTTTATGTATGGGTAGTTTGTACTGTATATGTGGTGGTGTGTGTGTGCGTGTGTGTGTGTACTTTATGTGTGTATATGTGGGGGTTGTACTTTGTGTGTGTAGTGTGTGCCATGTGTGTGTATATGTGCTATGTGTGTGTGTGTGTGTGTGTGTGTGTGTACTTTATGTGTGTACTGTGTGTGTATATAATGTGTACTGTGTGTGTTTGTGTATATGTGGTGGTGTGTGTGTGTGGGGGGGGGTGTGGGGGTGTGTGTGTGTGTGTGTGTGTGTACTTTATGTGTGTATATGTGGGGGGGTGTACTTTGTGTGTAGTGTGTACTATGTGTGGGTGTGTATACTTTATAGGATGGGGGCTGTGTGTATATGCTATGTTTGGGAGGGCTGCACTAACACCTATTTGTTCTATGAGTAGCAGCTGAGGAGGGAAGGGGTTCCACCAGCCCATAGAAATTGGATCCTTAGCGTATATAACTCTCAGCGTTCACTCCTAAACAAATAATATCACATATGCAGTTTACTTTTAAATTCTTGTATACTCCAATTTATTAGGTTATAAAGCATAACAATTAAAAACACGATATTATTTACAGTTTATATGGTTTATATAATGCTGATAGTCCTAATACCCGGGACTAACTAGGGTTGAAAAAAAATAAAAGAAATACTCACCCTTCTCAGGTCCGGATGTCGGCGGTGCTGTTGGCAGGTCCGTGCGGCAGGTGGCTGTGCTATCGGCAGGTGCGGGCAGCAGGCGGCGGCTCTGGCAGGTGGTGAGTATGGGTGGCAGGTGGCGGGTTTGGGCATTCCAAGCCGGTGGTGAGGTTTGTGCTGTGCTGCACAGCGTGATCTCTAACACCATGTCACGCTGCGCAGTGCACACAGCCACACTGCCGAGGGTAGGGGGAGCCGGGCAGCATCTGAGCCGTGTGCTGAACTGGCTCAGACGCTGCCCGGCATTAAAAAAAGCATTGGCCCGAATACCAAGATTGGAAGTTCCAATCCCAGGATTCAATCCCACCCAATTTTAGGTCAAAATCCCAGGATACTGCCGATCGTGATCCCAGGATTGGCCACCATATGACTAACAGGTGCAGCTGTGTGAGTATAGTAATGGGTGCTGCTGTGAGTATAGTAATGGGTGCTACTGGTCTTGCCCCCCACATCACTAGTCACACCCTCGGTGGCCCCATATAAGAGGCCCTTTGTAAATTTCAGCTCCAGGCCCATGTGGACCTAAATCTGGCACTGCTCAGTTCTATAATGGTTCTCTGTTAATACATTGAAACAAGATTTCTGTACCAATTGTACAACAGTTGTAAATGAAAGTATCACTTGTCTTCTGTGTTTTAATGAGCAGCCGATACACAGTGACATGGATAATACTAGTATGTTTGGATGGAGACACACGTAAATTATATACTGTTTTGAATTCAATTAAATAACTATTGATTGTGTCCCTTATGTTCCGTATATCACAGTGCTGAAATCATAACATCTACTGCTTATATGGTGCACGTGATTCCTAAATATTTGTATATTTGCTAAACAGTATATCACAATGTTAAGATCACAATCGGAATCTGTACTAATAGTAGGATGTTTATAGCTCCTAGGTATTCCAATATATATCCTATTGGTCACGCTCCTAACGTCCCCTCTAGACTAGAATCACAGATCTTATACACATTTGTGAGCTACGATCCACATTTCCCAGTCATCAATTAATGAGTTGTATTATTCCATTTAATAATATTTCTTTAAACAGTGAGCCTGAGAAACGCTGGCGTGCACGTTTCACAAACAGGCTTCGTCAGGGCGAACCAGATTGCCCCAATCAGTAGGGATTTAAGATTTCACATGGCCAATGAGAGCAGTTGTACAGGTCATCTGTTTATCCTAACCAATGGTACTCCGTCTCGGGCTGTCGCTCTGGATGCCAGGACATGTAGTTGTATTTTTCTCCGGTCACGTCCAATATCCAATATCGTGTTGCAATAAAGTTTGTTTATCTTATGAGAATGTGTTTATTATTTATACCTTTCTTAATTCGCTGAATGAGTTATCATTACTTCATTTCATGCTTATGGTAAATAAAACACTTATTTCCATTACACCAATGTGATTACTTTATTTTTTGCAACTTAATTGCAGTGGTTAGTGAACACTAGTGTGTGACAGTTATATTGTTTCAAATGTCAGCAATGCTCTCCATATATTTGACCCGGATGCTGGGCTATGTTTATTGCACCCGGCTGGTTATTTTTAATCTTAATCCACTGCTCTGTATCATTTGATGTGTATTCATTACATATGTTTACAACCAATCCAGCGTTAGTGTAGTGATAATGACCATATACATCTCGAGCCGTGTGTAGCGGCTCCGAGTGCCCGCTGCGTGCGGCCGGTAAACACTCTCAAACTACTCGTCTTTGCTCCCGCTCCTGACCCCACCGCTGGGTACTATTCAGATGTTACCCCAGCACTACCCGTATTACCGGGCTTGAGTCAGTATAACAGGGATTGGTTAATTTAAATAAAGGGACTAAATTGTCCCTTCTCCGGGTAGTCTATTTCATATACTGCGCTTGGATTATTAATGGATTTAAACTAACATTCCTTTAATACAATTACAGTGTAATTCATGTGTCACATTTCTTTCTAGCCAGACTGGCGCTTGTACACTATTAATACTTTCAGCGGTTCAAGCCGCTTCTAGCGGCTGCAGATAGCTGCCGCGTGCGGTCGGCTAACTCTCTCAGCCTGCACGTCCCAGCCTGTACGTCCCTGCACCCGATCCTGATCCTGCCACTAAGTGACGACTTGTTGTTAATCGTGCACTCTCGCTGCACTGACCGTCACTAAGTCTGGCAGAGATCAGTCATATTGATCAGAGCATTAAAACATAATTTTTCATTAGAATAGCAGCAGTCAGCAGTCTCTGAGAACGCCAACGCACGTTTCACAGAGGCTGCTTCGTCAGGGCATCAACCTGTTTGCCATTACTGACAGGTTTTTATACCCCTCTCTCCATTTTCATTGGTCATCCAGTGTATTAGGTTATGTTTACCAATTAGAATATATTGGACCATATCTCTCCTAGCTATTTGTTACTAGGATCCATTTATTAACCTTTGAAGAGATATTCTGGATTATTTATATTCACTTTGGCATTGATACAGATGTATATATTCCTGGAATGGATTATGATTAAATTAATTCAATCATGATATAAAAAATTTTATTCTACGATTATGTCCATCAGCCGTACATTCATAATTACTTTTACATTATTAATTATTTGTTTTTTAAATATTTTTTAATTGTTTATTGTTCATTAATTGGGTGACCCCGTAGTTTTTTAATTCCACTTTGATCTCTTGATTAATCTATTGAAGCAGATATCAGTGGTGAAAAATATTATTAATCTAAAAAAGTGTAATTTATTTACTACTATTAATATGAAAGTGTATATACTTGATCCCCCCCCCCCCCCAAAAAAAAGAGTCTTAATTCATATAGTGAATCCTAAATTCATGTGATAATCATACCTTATTAATCCCATGATGTGATGCGTGGGTATGTGTATTATAAGATTTTATAATAAATTTCATATTAATTGATAGTCTAACAATATGTGATAATAAAAGTGTCAAACAGATCTCCAAACTGTGATTCCAAACCGTGCTCCCTACCGAGCCTGATATCCCCTTTAGTTTATAAACATCCTTTCCCTGCTAGTTGATACATACAAATATGGTGTTTTCTCATATACCATTACAATATACCCGTATATACTCGAGTATAAGTCGACCCGAATATAAGCCGAGGCACCTAATTTTACCACAAAAAACTGGGAAAAATTACTGACTTGAGTATAAGCCTAGGGTGGGAAATGCACGGTGCCAGGGGTTTTCATGCTCAGGGTGTCATGCTCGTTGCCAGGAGTTTCATACGGTAGGTGTTATGCTTGTTGCCAGGGGGTAATGCTTGTTGCTAGGGTTGTGCACCCAGTGCCACATATACCCCCAGTGACAGATATCCCCCCACAGTGCCAGATAAAAACATGCCACCGTTGCTTTGCCCCCAGTAGTTATGCCCCTTCTTTGCCCCCAGTAGTTGTGCCCCCTCTTTCATTGCCCCCAGTAGTTATGCCCTCTTTCTTTGCCCCCAGTAGTTGTGCCCCCTCTTTCATTGCCCCCAGTAGTTATGACCCCTCTTTCTTTGCCCCCAGTAGTTGTGCCCCCTTTCTTTGCCCCCAGTAGTTGTGCCCCCTCTTTCTTTGCCCCCTGTTGCTGTGCCCCCGTCGCTGCTTACAAACACACACAAAAAATAAGAATTTACTTACCGATAATTCTATTTCTCATAGTCCGTAGTGGATGCTGGGGACTCCGTAAGGACCATGGGAATAGCGGCTCCGCAGGAGACTGGGCACATCTAAAGAAAGCTTTAGGACTATCTGGTGTGCACTGGCTCCTCCCCCTATGACCCTCTTCCAAGCCTCAGTTAGGATACTGTGCCCGGACGAGCGTACACAATAAGGAAGGATTTTGAATCCCGGGTAAGACTCATACCAGCCACACCAATCACACCGTATAACCTGTGATCTGAACCCAGTTAACAGCATGATAACAGAGGAGCCTCTGAAAGATGGCTCACAACAATAATAACCCGATTTTTGTAACAATAACTATGTACAAGTATTGCAGACAATCCGCACTTGGGATGGGCGCCCAGCATCCACTACGGACTATGAGAAATAGAATTATCGGTAAGTAAATTCTTATTTTCTCTAACGTCCTAAGTGGATGCTGGGGACTCCGTAAGGACCATGGGAATTATACCAAAGCTCCCAAACGGGCGGGAGAGTGCGGATGACTCTGCAACACCAAATGAGAGAACTCCAGGTCCTCCTCAGCCAGGATATCAATTTTGTAGAATTTTACAAACGTATTTGCTCCTGACCAAGTAGCTGCTCGTCAAAGTTGAAAAGCCGAGACCCCTCGGGCAGCCGCCCAAGATGAGCCCACCTTCCTTGTGGAGTGGGCATTTACAGATTTTTGGCTGTGGCAGGCCTGTCACAGAATGTGCAAGCTGAATTGTACTACAAATCCAACGAGCAATAGTCTGCTTAGAAGCAGGAGCACCCAGCTTGTTGGGTGCATACAGGATAAACAGCGAGTCAGATTTCCTGACTCCAGCCGTCCTGGAAACATATATTTTCAGGGCACTGACAACGTCTAGCAACTTGGAGGCCTCCAAGTCCCTAGTAGCCGCAGGCACCACAAATAGGTTGGTTCAGGTGAAACGCTGAAACCACCTTGGGGAGAAACTGAGGACGAGTCCTCAATTCCTCCCTGTCCGAATGGAAAATCAGATAAGGGCTTTTTCAGGATAAAGCCGCCAATTCTGACACGCGCCTGGCCCAGGCCAGGGCCAACAGCATGACCACTTTTCATGTGAGATATTTTAACTCCACAGATTTAAGTGGTTCAAACCAATGTGACTTTTGGAACCCAAAACTACATTGAGATCCCAAAGTGCCACTGGAGGCACAAAAGGAGGCTGTATATGCAGTACCCCTTTTACAAACGTCTGAACTTCAGGGACTGAAGCTAGTTTTTTTTGGAAGAAAATTGACAGGGCCAAAATTTGAACCTTAATGGACCCCAATTTCAGGCCCATAGACACTCCTGTTTGCAGGAAATGTAGGAATCGACCCAGTTGAATTTCCTCCGTCGGGCCTTACTGGCCTCGCACCACGCAACATATTTTCGCCAATTGCGGTGATAATGTTTTTGCGGTTACATCCTTCCTGGCTTTGATCAGGATAGGGATGACTTCATCCGGAATGCCTTTTTTCCTTCAGGATCCGGCGTTCAACCGCCATGCCGTCAAACGCAGCCGCGGTAAGTCTTGGAACAGACAGGGTCCTTGCTGGAGCAGGTCCCTTCTTAGAGGTAGAGGCCACGGATCCTCCGTGAGCATCTCTTGAAGTTCCGGTTACCAAGTCCTTCTTGGCCAATCCGGAACCACGAATATAGTGCTTACTCCTCTCCATCTTATCAATCTCAGTACCTTGGGTATGAGAGGCAGAGGAGGGAACACATACCCTGACTGGTACACCCACGGTGTTACCAGAGCGTCTACAGCTTATTGCCTGAGGGTCCCTGGACCTGGCGCAATACCTGTCGAGTTTTTAATCATGTGGAAGACTTCTGGGTGAAGTCCCCACTCTCCCGGGTGGAGGTCGTGCTGAGGAAGTCTGCTTCCCAGTTGTCCACTCCCGGAATGAATACTGCTGACAGTGCTATCACATGATTTTCCGCCCAGCGAAAAATCCTTGCAGCTTCTGTCATTGCCCTCCTGCTTCTTGTGCCACCCTGTCTGTTTACGTGGGTGACTGCCGTGATGTTGTCCGACTGGATCAACACCGGCTGACCTTGAAGCAGAGGTCTTGCTAAGCTTAGAGCATTGTAAATGTCCCTTAGCTTCAGGATATTTATGTGAAGTGATGTCTCCAGGCTTGACCATAAGCCCTGGATATTCCTTCCCTGTGTGACTGCTCCCCAGCCTCGCAGGCTGGCATCCGTGGTCACCAGGACCCTGTCCTGAATGCCTAATCTGCGGCCCTCTAGAAGATGAGCACTCTGCAACCACCACAGGAGGGACACCCTTGTCCTTGGTGACAGGGTTATCCGCTGATGCATCTGAAGATGCGACCCGGACCATTTGTCCAGCAGGTCCCACTGGAAAGTTCTTGCGTGGAATCTGCCGAATGGGATTGCTTCGTAGGAAGCCACCATTTTACCCAGAACCCTTGTGCATTGATGCACTGAGACTTGGCTCGGTTTTAGGAGGTTCCTGACTAGCTCGGATAACTCCCTGGCTTTCTCCTCCGGGAGAAACACCTTTTTCTGGACTGTGTCCAGGATCATCCCTAGGAACAGAAGACACGTCGTCGGAACCAGGTGCGATTTTGGAATATTGAGAATCCAATCGTGCTGCCGCAACACTACCTGAGATAGTGCTACACCGACCTCCAACTGTTCCCTGGATCTTACCCTTATCAGGGAATTGTCCAAGTAAGGGATAACTATAATTCACTTCCTTCGAAGGAATATCATCATTTCGGCCATTACCTTGGTAAAGACCCGGGGTGCCGTGGACCATCCATACAGCAGCGTCTGTAATGATAGTGACAGTTCTGTACCATAAACCTGAGGTACCCTTGGTGAGAAGGGTAAATTTTGACATGAAGGTAAGCATCCCTGATGTCCCGAGACATCATGTAGTCCCCTTCTTCCAGGTTCGCAATCACTGCTCTGAGTGACTCAATCTTGAATTTGAACCTCTGTATGTAAGTGTTCAAAGATTTTAGATTTAGAATCGGTCTCACCGAGCCGTCCGGCTTCGGTACCACAACAGTGTGGAATAATACCCCGTTCCCTGTTGCAGGAGGGGTATCTTGATTATCACCTGCTGGGAATACAGCTTGTGAATGGCTTCCAAAACTGTCTCCCTGTCAGAAGGAGACATCGGTAAAGCCGACTTTAGGAAACGGCGAGGGGGAGACGTCTCGAATTCTAATTTGTACCCCTGAGATATCACCTGAAGGATCCAGGGGTCTACTTGCGAGTGAGCCCACTGCGCGCTGAAATTCATTGAGACGGGCCCCCCACCGTGCCTGATTCTGCTTGTAAAGCCCCAGCGTATACTGAGGGCTTGGCAGAGGCGGGAGAGGGTTTCTGTTCCTGGGAACTGGCTGATTTCTGCAGCCTTTTTCCTCTCCCTCTGTCACGGGGCAGAAATGAGGAACCTTTTGCTCGCTTGTCCATGAAAAGACTGCGCCTGATAATACGGCGTCTTCTCATGTTGAGAGGTGACCTGGGGTACAAACGTGGAATTCCCAGCTGTTGCCGTGGCCACCAGGTCTGAAAGACCGACCCCAAATAACTCCTCCCCTTAATAAAGCAATACTTCCAAATGCCGTTTGGAATACGCATCACCTGACCACTGACGTGTCCATAACCCTTCTACTGGTAGAAATGGACAACGCGCTTAGACTTGATGCCAGTCGGCAAATATTCCGCTGTGCATCACGCATATATAGAAATGCATCTTTTAAATGCTCTATAGGCAAAAATATACTGTCCCTATCTAGGGTATCAATATTTTCAGTCAGGGAATCCGACCACGCCAACCCAGCACTGCACATCCAGGCTGAGGCGATTGCTGGTCGCAGTATAACACCAGTATGTGTGTAAATACCTTTTAGGATACCCTCCTGCTTTCTATCAGCAGGATCCTTAAGGGCGGCCATCTCAGGCGAAGGTAGAGCCCTTACAAGCGTGTGAGCGCTTTATCCACCCTAGGGGGTGTTTCCCAACGCACCCTAACCTCTGGCGGGAAAGGATATAATGCCAATAACATTTTAGAAATTATCAGTTGTTATCGGGGGAAACCCACGCATCATCACACACCTCATTTAATTTCTCAGATTCAGGAAAACTACAGGTAGTTTTTTCTCACCGAACATAATACCCCTTTTTTGGTGGTACTCGTATTATCAGAAATGTGTAAAACATTTTTCATTGCCTCAATCATGTAACGTGTGGCCCTACTGGAAGTCACATTCGTCTCTTCACCGTCGACACTGGAGTCAGTATCCGTGTCGGCGTCTATATCTGCCATCTGAGGTAAAGGGCGCTTTAGAGCCCCTGACGATCTATGAGACGTCTGGACAGGCACAAGCTGAGTAGCCGGCTGTCTCATGTCAACCACTGTCTTTTATACAGAGCTGACACTGTCACGTAATTCCTTCCAACAGTTCATCCACTCAGGTGTCGACCCCCTAGGGGGTGACATCACTATTACAGGCAATCTGCTCCGTCTCCACATCATTTTTCTCCTCATACATGTCGACACAAAAGTACCGACATACAGCACACGCACAGGGAATGCTCTGATAGAGGACAGGACCCCACTAGCCCTTTGGGGAGACAGAGGGAGAGTTTGCCAGCACACACCAGAGCGCTATATATATACAGGGATAACCTTATATAAGTGTTTTTCCCCTTATAGCTGCTGTATAGTTAATACTGCGCCTAATTAGTGCCCCCCTCTCTTTTTTAACCCTTTCTGTAGTGTAGTGACTGCAGGGGAGAGCCAGGGGAGCTTCCCTCCAACGGAGCTGTGAGGGAAAATGGCGCCAGTGTGCTGAGGAGATAGGCTCCGCCCCTTTTTCGCGGACTTTTCTCCTGCTTTTTTATGGATTCTGGCAGGGGTTAAAATTCATCCATATAGCCCTGGGGGCTATATGTGATGTATTTTCGCCAGCCAAGGTGTTTTTATTGCGTCTCAGGGCGCCCCCCCCAGCGCCCTGCACCCTCAGTGACCGAAGTGTGAAGTGTGCTGAGAGCAATGGCGCACAGCTGCAGTGCTGTGCGCTACCTTATTGAAGACAGGACGTCTTCTGCCGCCGATTTTCCGGACCTCTTCTGCCTTCTGGCTCTGTAAGGGGGCCGGCGGCGCGGCTCTGGGACCCATCCAAGCTGGGCCTGTGATCGTCCCTCTGGAGCTAATGTCCAGTAGCCTAAGAAGCCCAATCCACTCTGCACGCAGGTGAGTTCGCTTCTTCTCCCCTTAGTCCCTCGATGCAGTGAGCCTGTTGCCAGCAGGTCTCACTGAAAATAAAAAACCTAAACTAAAACTTTCACTAAGAAGCTCAGGAGAGCCCCTAGTGTGCACCCTTCTCGTTCGGGCACAGAGATCTAACTGAGGCTTGGAGGAGGGTCATAGGGGGAGGAGCCAGTGCACACCAGATAGTCCTAAAGCTTTCTTTAGATGTGCCCAGTCTCCTGCGGAGCCGCTATAACCATGGTCCTTACGGAGTCCCCAGCATCCACTTAGGACGTTAGAGAAACAATACTTACCACTGCCCCGCTCCTGCTTCCCGACCGCTTCTTCTGCTGCTGCGCTGCTCCGCTCTGTCTGGCCGCCCGCTCCGTCTGGCCGCCCGCTCCGGCGCCCGCTTCCCGGCACCCGATCAACTCTATGGGAGAGACGTCATGATGTCTCTCCCATAGCAACGCCGCACAGACACTAGAGGTCAATAATTACCTCTAGTGTCTGTCCCTGGAGCCGGCTGCAGCGGATGCCCACACAGCCCACGACGTCCGCTGCAGCTGTTGACTCGAGTATATGCCGAGGGGGGCTTTTTCAGCATAGAAAAATGTGCTGAAAAAGTTGGCTTACACTCGAGTATATACGGTAGTTTGTAATATTAAATTTATTCTAATCCTAACATCACTAACCTCATATCCACAATCATTGGATGGACCTACTGCCACCCAAAGCCATCTCTGATCACATCACTCCACCCATTACTCCACACCCTACTGTGACCACTCCACCAATACCCCACGGTAAGTATCTATTATTATATTGAATTTGATTGTACGATTGATGACCCTATAATAGATATTATCATTAATACTGATGTATATATTAACCCTTCCATTTAACCCAGGATCAGCAATCGGTTCTCACAGTTCTTCCTTCCTTTTAATCTATGTCCCAGCTGTTTTTGATGTTAACATAGCTAGATCATCTCAGGGCTAACTAAGGGTAATAATTATCTTCATAATTCTCCAGGGATTTATCTCATAAATTTGTATACATTCTGCATGAATCTCATGATATTCCCTTGTCTATCTCCTATATGAATCCACTTGTATAAAAATGGTAGGCTCCAATAATTCCAATAATAAACACATGTGTTTAGTCCAAATAAGAGGAGAACTGGTTATATTCATGAAGGCCTTCTGGATCAACACTATTCATCAGAAAGATCCATTTAGTTTCTCTCTTCAGAAGCTCTTTCTTCATATCGCCCCCTCTGATTCCGAATTGTATCTTCTCCAGCCCTCTTATCTTCAAACTCTCAGGATTACCACCATGTTTTCTAAGGAAATATCTAGCTACACTAGTTAGATTTTTCAATCTCATTTGATCTTGTGCAGCATTATTGATGTTCCTGATGTGTTCCACCAGTCTCATCCTCAGTTGTCTGCTCGTTAAGCCAACGTATTTGAGTCCGCATCCACATTGTAGGCAGTATATGACCCCTGTGGTCTTACAGTTGATAAAGTCTCTTATGGGGTGTATTTTCCCATATCTGTCCTGCACTTCTTTAGTTTGCTCCACATATTTGCATGTTCTGCAATTTCCACATTGGAAACATCCTTTAGTTGTTCCTTCTTTTCTTTTTTGATTCTCAAAGTGGCTATGTACCAGTTTATCTCTAAGGCTGGGGGATTTTCTCCAACTGGCATTAACCCTTCCTCCTATAACCTTAGCCATATCTTTGTCATTTGTGAGGATGTTCCAATGTTGTTGGAGAACTTGTCGTATCTCCCCCCATTCCTCACAAAAAGTGCCTATGAATCTTACTGTGGCGTCTGCCTCTTTGCTTCTAATTTTCGGACATATCAAGGAATTCCTATTTTTACTTGCTGCCATTTTGTATCACTTTTTAATGAGATTCTTACTGTAACCTCTGTGTTCCAATCTGTCCCCCAATTCTTTAGCTCTTAATTTAAATTTGTCATCGCTGGAGCAATTTCTGCGTGTTCGCAGGAATTCTCCCTATGGGACACCCTTAATTGTGGCAGGAAGATGCGAACTTTCCACATGTAGGATGCTGTTGCTGGCTGTCTCTTTCCTGAACATATCTGATGACAACTTTCCATCTCCATCAATTTCTATGGTGAGATCCAGGAATGTGATTTTCTTCTGACTCATCTCTGTTGTTAATCTCAGGTTTAATGAGTTCTGATTTAGTTTTTCAAAAAATTCCCTCAGAAGTTCCACCTCTCCTTCCTAAATGATCAGTATATCGTCTATATATCTAGACCAGTTTAAAACATGATCTGTATACTGATCATTGTCTGGTGAGAAGACATATTGTTTTTCCCACCACCTGAGGTACAGATTGGCGTACGTTGGTGCACACGTACTGCCCATAGCTGTACCCCGGGTATGCAGGTAGAATCTCTCATTAAATACGAAATAATTTTTCGTGAGAATGAACCGTAACATTTTGACAATGAAACCATCAAATGTGTCCCTCCCTTTCATACTTAGAAAGTATTCTGTTGCCTGAATCCCTCTCTCATGCTCTATACTTGTATAGAGGGACTCAACATCGCATGTGCATAGCCATGTCCCAGGAGTAACTACCAGATTTTTTAACTTGTTGAGTATGTCCATCGTGTCCCTTGTATAGTAAGGCAATTCTGTTACAAATCCTCTCAGGTGTTTATCAACAAATATGCTTGCCTTCTCTATGAGTCCTCCAATCCCCAAGACTATAGGTCTCCCAGGTGGTTTCCTCAGATTTTTATGGACTTTGGGAAGTGCATAAAATGTTGGTATTCTGGGATTCATAACCACCAGGAACTCTTTCTCTCTCTTGTTAATAGTTCCTGCATGAAATTCGCTCTCCACTAAATTGTGATACTGGTTTGAAAAATTGGCTGTTGGGTTGAATATTAGTTTCTGGTAGCATTCCTGGTTATTCAGTTGTCTCATGACTTCTTCTAAGTACATGTCTTTTTTCCATAGGACCACATTACCTCCTTTGTCGGAAGGTTTAATTTCAATTTCATTCCATTTTTTAATCTCCCGTAAGGCTTCATCCTCATCTTTTGTAAGATTGTATTTTCTGAGACTGCTTCTGCCACAAAATAGTTTATCCAGATCCTTAGAGACTAAATCCAAATAGACTTTAGCTTCTGGAAATATATTAAAATTGGGAAAAAAGGTTGATTTTTCTCTCAGTGTTGTATCTCTATACTTTTCAGAACTCTCTTCTCCTGTAGATAACTCTTCCAACATCCTGAGGGCTTCACTGTCGGATTCATCTAATAAGGAGCCATTGTGTTCATCATTTTTACCTGCTTCTTTTAATAAAAATAATTTTTTAAGCAATACCTTTCTTACAAAGAGATGAAGATCTTTTTCTATCTCAAATCTATTCATAGATTGTGTTGGGGAGAAAGGGAGAATGTGGAAATTGCAGAACATGCAAATATGTGGAGCAAACTAAAGAAGTGCAGGACAGATATAGGAAAATACACCCCATAAGAGACTTTATCAACTGTAAGACCACAGGGGTCATATACTGCCTACAATGTGGATGCGGACTCAAATACGTTGGCTTAACGAGCAGACAACTGAGGATGAGACTGGTGGAACACATCAGGAACATCAATAATGCTGCACAAGATCAAATGAGATTGAAAAATCTAACTAGTGTAGCTAGATATTTCCTTAGAAAACATGGTGGTAATCCTGAGAGTTTGAAGATAAGAGGGCTGGAGAAGATACAATTCGGAATCAGAGGGGGCGATATGAAGAAAGAGCTTCTGAAGAGAGAAACTAAATGGATCTTTCTGATGAATAGTGTTGATCCAGAAGGCCTTCGTGAATATAACCAGTTCTCCTCTTATTTGGACTAAACACATGTGTTTATTATTGGAATTATTGGAGCCTACCATTTTTATACAAGTGGATTCATATAGGAGATAGACAAGGGAATATCATGAGATTCATGCAGAATGTATACAAATTTATGAGATAAATCCCTGGAGAATTATGAAGATAATTATTACCCTTAGTTAGCCCTGAGATGATCTAGCTATGTTAACATCAAAAACAGCTGGGACATAGATTAAAAGGAAGGAAGAACTGTGAGAACCGATTGCTGATCCTGGGTTAAATGGAAGGGTTAATATATACATCAGTATTAATGATATCTATTATAGGGTCATCAATCGTACAATCAAATTCAATATAATAATACTTACCGTGGGGTATTGGTGGAGTGGTCACAGTAGGGTGTGGAGTAATGGGTGGAGTGATGTGATCAGAGATGGCTTTGGGTGACAGTAGGTCCATCCAATGATTGTGGATATGAGGTTAGTGATGTTAGGATAAGAATAAATTTAATATTACAAACTATATTGTAATGGTATATGAGAAAACACCATATTTGTATGTATCAACTAGCAGGGAAAGGATGTTTATAAACTAAAGGGGATATCAGGCTCGGTAGGGAGCACGGTTTGGAATCACAGTTTGGAGATCTGTTTGACACTTTTATTATCACATATTGTTAGACTATCAATTAATATGAAATTTATTATAAAATCTTATAATACACATACCCACGCATCACATCATGGGATTAATAAGGTATGATTATCACATGAATTTAGGATTCACTATATGAATTAAGACTCATTTTTTTTTTTGGGGGGGGGGATCAAGTATATACACTTTCATATTAATAGTAGTAAATAAATTACACTTTTTTTGATTAATAATATTTTTCACCACTGATATCTGCTTTAATAGATTAATCAAGAGATCAAAGTGGAATTAAAAAACTACGGGGTCTCTTTTTATTTTAGAGACTAAGAAGAGAAAATGAAAAAAACATACTTTGTCACATTTATCACCCAATTGATGAACAATAAACAATTAAAAAATATTTAATAAACAAATAATTAATAATGTAAAAGTAATTATGAATGTACGGCTGATGGACATAATCGTAGAATAAATTTTTTTATATCATGATTGAATTAATTTAATCATAATCCATTCCAGGAATATATACATCTGTATCAATACCAAAGTGAATATAAATAATCCAGAATATCTCTTCAAAGGTTAATAAATGGATCCTAGTAACAAATAGCTAGGAGAGATATGGTCCAATATATTCTAATTGGTAAACATAACCTAATACACTGGATGACCAATGAAAATGGAGGGAGGGGTATAAAAACCTGTCAGTAATGGCAAACAGGTTGATGCCCTGACGAAGCAGCCTCTGTGAAACGTGCGTTGGCGTTCTCAGAGACTGCTGCTAGCTGTAAACTTTGACTGCTGCTATTCTAATGAAAAATTATGTTTTAATGCTCTGATCAATATGACTGATCACTGCCAGACTTAGTGACGGTCAGTGCAGTGAGAGTGCACGATTAACAACAAGTCGTCACTTAGTGGCAGGATCAGGATCGGGTGCAGGGACGTACAGACTGGGACGTGCAGGCTGAGAGAGTTAGCCGGCCGCACGCGGCAGCTATCTACAGCCGCTAGACGCGGCTTGAACCGCTGAAAGTATTAATAGTGTACAAGCGCCAGTCTGGCTAGAAAGAAATGTGACACATGAATTACACTGTAATTGTCTTGAAGGAATGTTAGTTTAAATCCATTAATAATCCAAGCGCAGTATATGAAATAGACTACCCGGAGAAGGGATATAAAATTCATTAGGGAGTCTGAAAGACACAGTAAGAGCCTATCAAATTGAGTCCCTTTATTTAAATTAACCAATCCCTGTTATACTGACTCAAGCCCGGTAATACGGGTAGTGCTGGGGTAACATCTGAATAGTACCCAGCGGTGGGGTCAGGAGCGGGAGCAAAGACGAGTAGTTTGAGAGTGTTTACCGGCCGCACGCAGTGGGCACTCGGAGCTGCTACACACGGCTCGCGATGTACATGGTCATTATCACTACACTAAGGCTGGATTGGTTGTAAACATAAGTAATGAATACACATCACATGATACAGAGCAGTGGATTAGGATTAAAAAAAACCAGCCGGGTGCAATAAACATAGCCCAGCATCCGGGTCAAATATATGGAGAGCATTGCTGACATTTGAAACAATATAACTGTCACACACTAGTGTTCACTAACCACTGCAATTAAGTTGCAAAAAATAAAGTAATCACATTGGTGTAATGGAAATAAGTGTTTTATTTACCATAAGCATGAAATGAAGTAATGATAACTCATTCAGCGAATTAAGAAAGGTATAAATAATAAACACATTCTCATAAGATAAACAAACTTTATTGCAACACGATATTGGATATAGTTGATTGATTGCAGTGGATAGGTGATATAGATATAATGTATGAAGTATTGGTGGTTACTGAATTAAAACATATTAAATCAGCAAGATTTTTTATTGGTACAAATTAGGCATTGTGGATAGCGGCAGGGGCTATTAAGCCTTTATTAGAAGAAACATCACATTCCAGCAGCAGCAGTCTATGTAGAGAATAATTTTAATATCACATTTTCTGACTTCATTCACCTATATATGTTTTATATTTCATATGGCTGAAAAAATATCCTGTTTTAAATTGAAACAATAAAAGTTATGTATTAAATTATAATTAATTGAATCTCGGTGCACTCCAAAAAACGGCTTCTTTTTTCTGTGTGTTTGTACTGTATTCCCCTAGGCTAGGGGTAGCACTCCCGGACAAAAATAAAGGTTGTATATCACACTTTATTTTTATAAATTTTTTATATTTATTTTTATTTATTTTTTATAAGGGAAAGAGATGTATCATTTTGAAAGGAAAAAACTATACTGGTGCGGGAATATCTTTTGCTCTATATTCATACTATTGGTTGTCTCATTAAAAGTAACTGTATGCTCCTGTCTTTATGTTTGTGTATATACTTGATGCATTGTGTATTATTATTATTATTATTATTATTATTCTTATTATTGACAATAATTGGTAAATTATTTTTCTGAGTTCTGAGTATTGTTTGTTTTATTTTATTTATTTAATTATTAGCAGTTTCTTATATAGCGCGGCATATTCCGTTGCGCTTTACAATTAGAACAGTTATAGAACAAAACTGGGCAAAGACAGACAGACATAGAGGTAGGAAGGCCCTGCTCGCCAGCTTACAATCTATAGGGAAATAGGCATTGGTACACAAGGATAGATGCTACCTGTTACATAATGGTTCCCCAGATTGCTAGGTTCTTAGTGGGTTGTATGATATGATCACCCAGCAATGTTGGAAGACAAAATGTGAGGTTATGTGGACTGTACAGAGAGGATGTAACTGGATAGGGAAGCATTGAAGGTTATGTGTGTGGGTCAGGAATTTGGAAGGCTTGTCTGAAGAGATGAGTTTTCAGGAAATGTTTAAAGGTTTGGAGACTAGAAGAGAGTCTTATTGTGCATGGGAGGGCATTCCACAGAGTGGGTGATGCCCGGGTAAAGTCCTGTAACTTTGAGTGGGAACAGGTAATACATGTGGATGAGAGACGCAGATCTTGTGCAGAGCGGAGAGGTCTGGTAGGGAGATATTTTGAGATGAGTGAGGAGACTTATGATGGTGCAGTTTGGTTAATAGCCTTGTATGTAAGTAAAAGTATTTTATACTTGACACGGTAGAATACCGGTAACCAATGGAGGGACTGACAGAGCGGATCAGCAGATGAAGAACGTCTGGCGAGGAAGATTAGACTCGCAGCTGCATTTAAAATGGATTGAAGTGGTGAGAGCCTATGTTTGGGGAGACCAGTAAGGAGACTATTACAATATATCAATGCGGGAGATGATGAGTGCATGGATTAGAGTTTTTGCAGTGTCTTGTGTAAGATAAGGGCGTATTTTGGATATGTTTTTAATGTGCATGTAACATGATTTAGAGACAGATTGAATGTGTGGAACAAAGGACAGTTCAGAGTCAAGGGTGACACCTAGGCAGCGAGCTTGTGGGGTAGGGTGGATAGTTGCATTGTCAACAGTTATGGAGATATCAGGTTGGTAACTACTCTTGGCTGGTGGGAAAATAATTCTGTTTTGAAAATGTTGAGTTTGAGGTGGTGAGATGACATCCAAGATGAAATGGCAGACAGGCATTCAGTGACACGAGTCAATACAGATGGTGATAAATCTGGGGAGGATAGGTAGATTTGAGTATCATCAGCGTACAAATGATACTGAAATCCGAAGGAGCTGATTAGTTTACCAAGAGAGGAGGTATAGATTGAGAAAACAGAGGACCTAAGACTGAGCCTTGCGGTACTCCAACTGATAGAGGTAGCGAAGAGGAGATAGAATCAGAGAAGTGAACACTGAAAGAGCAATTAGATAGGTAGGATGAGAACCAAGTAAGGGTTGTGTCCTGAAGACCTAGGGCTTGTAGTGTTTGTATGAGAAGAGAGTGGTCAACAGTGTCAAAAGCAGCAGAGAGATCTAGAAGAATAAGTAGTGTGTAATGGCCTTTTGATCTAGCAGTGACTAGATCATTCACTACTTTGGTCAGTGCCGTCTCTGTGGAGTGTTGGGCACGAAAGCCTGCTGAAGTGGGTCCAATAAGTTGTGGGAGTTAAGAAAGTGTGTAAGGCGAGTGTAGGCAAGTCTCTCAAGTAGCTTGGAGGGACTGGGTAGCTGAGAAATGGGACGGTAGTTAGAGAGTGTGTTTGGGTCAGAGTTGTGTTTTTTTAGAATGGGAGTAATCACTGCATGTTTAAACAGAGAGGGAAAGATACCAGTAGAGATAGAGAGAGATTACAGATTTTAGTTAAGGTTGGGATAAGCACAGGAGACAAAGTTTTACTGACCTGTGAGGGTATAGGATCAAGAGGAGAGGTAGTGGAGTAGGAGGATGAAAAGAGTGTTGATACTTCATCTTCACTTGTGGGATCAAATGAAGAGAAAGTGCCAGAGGGTTCAGATAGGGAATTGAGCAGGTCACTGGCTGAGCATACCATTTAATCTCGGATTTTATCAATCTTATCCTTGAAGTAGGAAGTTCTTGTGCACTGATAGTAGCTAGTGGGGGAGGTGAGGGAGGGTAAAGAAGTGATTTAAATGTATTAAAAAGTCACTTGGGGTTAGTGGCATGATTAGAGATGAGAGATTGGAAATATGTTTGTTTGGCAGTGTCCAGGGCCTGACGATAGGAGTGGTAGATAGTCTTATATGTGAGAAAGTCACTTGGATTCTGAGATTTCCGCCACTGACGTTCTACTTTACGTGACAGTTTTTGTAGGTGTCTTGTTGATTTAGAGTGCCATGGTTGGCATCTAAGCCTACGTGGAGTGTGATGGGTAGCTGGATCCACTTCATCAAGGACACGCTCTAGGGTCTGGTGCAGGTGGGATACAGCAGTGTCAGGTGTGGTGAATGTAGAGATTGGTGAGAGAAGTTGTTGCAGAGAAGTGGAAAGTTGTTGAAAATTTATATTGTTAGTATTTCTGCGGGTTAGAAGAGGCTTGCTTGGTTTTAGTGTCCTAGAATTTAAAGTAATAGAAGAGATTGTGAAGGTGATCAGGTTGTGATCAGAGAGAGGGAAAGGAGTGTTAATGAATTCGGAAACTGAGCAGAGCCTGGTGATCACAAGATCAAGGCAGTAGCCCTCTTGGTGAGTAGAGGAGTCGGACCATTGGGTTAGGCCAAGAGAGAAGGTTAGAGAGAGGAGTTTGGATGCATGAACAGATTGTGGACTGTCGAGAGCTATATTGAAATCGCCCATAATGATGGTGGAGATGTCAGAGGATAAGAAGTGTGGAAGCCAGGCAGAAAAATCTTCTAGAAATTGTTGTTTAGGTTGCCCAGGAGAGCGATAGATAGCTGCAACACGCAGAGAGAAGGGGGTGAAAATCCTGATAGAGTGAACTTCAAATGATGTGAATGCGAGTGATGGAACCGGATGTAGAACAGTGTATGTGAAAAACTGTGACAGTAAGATTCCAACCCCACCACCTTTACTATTATTAGGCCTAGATGTGTGTGTGAAGTGGAAACCACCGTGTGACAGTGCTGCAGGGGAGGCCGTGTCTGATTGTGTGAGCCATGTTTCTGTTATAGCCAGCAGATTAAAGTTGTGAGCTATAAAGAGGTCATGGATGGATGTTAATTTGTTACAAACAGAGCGTGCATTCAATAAGGCACATTTTAGTGACTTGGAGGGGGATGGGAGACGTGATATTTATGAGGTTAGATGGATTTCTATGTTGTTTCGCCTCAGTACATTATAGTTTGGGCCGCAGTAGTTAGTTAGACCCCACATTGTTAGAGTAGCCTGAGGTTAGAGCAGATAGGCTGTTGTGTCTTTCCCTACAGGAGCTGTAGATAATCATCGCAAAGTGACAAGAACCGTGGTGTGAGTATTACTCTGTATTTTGTCTGGCCGTGCAAGATCCAGTTACACCTCAGCGCGCAAGTGCTGTATAGGTGAGAATTGGGTGGCTGAGGCTTTATGCCGATGATGATCCTTCACCCAACCGGTGAAGATTGCGGCCACCCCTAACGTGCCTTTCGGCCTACTGTTTGAAGTGCACATCTCTTTGTGTTTGTTCTTCTGTCCTAGCCCTCATAGACAGTCATTTGAATAATTCTTCCTGGAATAGGAACACGGTCCGCGGACTGTCAAATAGCCCAGAAGTGGTGAGTACCGCCTAAGGGCCGCCTTGTATGTCCCTCACACAGCTGTGTTGAAAATGTCCCTCCCAAAATGGCTGCAGCCACAGAGGAGACTTTGGGAGGGGCATTTTCAATAGATTGAAGCATAAAGCAGGAAGGCAGCAGACCCACAGCGGCGCGACCCGGGGGGGGGGGGGGGTTTGGGTTAGAATTTTTTTATTTCTCTTACATCCTAGAGGATACTGGGGTCCATTTAGTACCATGGGTATAGACGGGTCCACTAGGAGCCATGGGCACTTTAAGAATTTGATAGGGTGGCCTGGCTCCTCCCTCTATGACCCTCCCACCATACTCAGTTAAGAAAATGTGCCCGGGGGAGCCGGTCACGCTAAGGGAAGCACCTGAAGAGTTTTCAGCATTTATCTTTTGTTTGCATCGTGGGAGTTGGGGGCCCCCAACCTCTTAAAAGGTTAATCGCCCTCTCCCCGCTGACAGGACACTGAGCTCCTGAGGGAAGTATTTGCAAGCCCCACCCTGGCGAGCGTACATTCCCGCAGCATGCCGCCACCCCTAACAGAGCCAGAATAATAGAGTGGTGAGTACTGAGCTGGCGTACCGGCTAGCGGGGCACCGGCCATTATGGCGGCATGATGGTACAGAGATGCACAGCTTCTACACGGGGCGGAATGAGTCTCCGGACACAGTACACAACTGCGCCCCATTACACTGTACACAGTACCTATACTGGCACATCAGCCTTAAAACGGTTTTCTCCATTTTAAGCACCAGATTCCTCAGCCAGTATAAAAAAAGCGGGAAGACCATGCGCCATTTAAGGGGCGGGGCTTCACTATGAGAGGATCCAGCAGCTCACCAGCGCCATTTTCCCTCTGCAGTGGACACAGATGCTGACAGAGCAGAGACGCGCAGCTCCTCCAGTGTGACTCCAGATTACCTCAGCGGTACCAGGGGGTCATAGCAGGGGGGGAGCGACTATTAGTGTACTCAGTGCCCTATCAGGGTACTTAGTCTGCGACCCGGCTAAACTTGGCATTAGCCATAAGGGCATGGTGGGGGCTGGCTCCAAACAACTCTGTGTCTCCCTGAAGGGCTCTTTGTGGGTTTATTGTGCTTAACCTTTCCTGTGTGTGTGTGCGGTCACATTTAAATTTTGTCAGGCAAAGAGTGTGTCTCTTGTACCACATAGTGTTCCTCTTCAACTGGGGGCTCACTACTGGGTACTCAGGGTTCACAGACTAGCAGGGCTGAACCGGAATGGGTTAATTCTCTTAAGGGAATGATCTCAACTCTTTCTACAAAATTGTCCCGCAATGAGAAAGAGACGCAATACTTAAAATAGACAGGTCCCCAAAACAGCGTCATAATCCCCTCCCATTTGTCCGCAAAAGTGATCTCTGGCCCATATCCTGCAGTCTGACTCTGACACGGACAGGTCAGACATGCAGGAGGTGGACTCAGAGGGGGAGGATACAGCTCTGTCATAGGGAATAGAGGCTCTTATAGAGGCTATCAGAGATGTTCTACATATTCCTGATAAGGTGTCAGAGGAGTGTGAGGTATCTTATTTTAATGCAAAAAAGAAGTCCTCAGTTACTTTTCCTGTGTCAAAGGAATTGAATACCCTGTTTGAAGAACCATGGATTAATCCTGATAAGAAGTTTCAGATGCCTAAAAGGTTGCTCTCATCTTTTCCTTTTCCTCTGAAGGATAGGAAAAAATGGTAAAATCCACTGATAGTGGACACATCAGTCTCTAGGCTGTCACATAAAATTGTATTGCCTGTTCCTGGTGCAGCCTCCCTGAAAGATATGGCTGATCATAAAATTAGGACTCTGCGAACTTTATGGTGGAAGCCATAAAGGAAATAGGAGTGCTTAACACATGCACCACCGCTATGGCAGTGTCGGCACGCAGGAACTTGTGGCTATGCCAGTGGACTGCTGACGCGGACTCCAGGAAAGGCGTGGAAGGTCTACTGTTCACAGGAGAGGTCTTGTTTGGAGATGAATTAGACAAATGGATCTCCACAGCTACTGCAGGTAAGTCTACGTATCTTCTTTCCGCAGCCCCCCCCCCCCCAACCTTGAAGACGTATTCAGCTTCTAAGTTACAGTCCTTTCGGACGGCCAAGTTCTAGGGCAAATCCAGATGTGCTTCTACGTCCTCCAGTGGCGCAAGAGGTAAACCACGCAAACCAGCAACAGCAGGTGCTCAGGAACAGAGCTCAGGCTCTGCTTCCTCAAGGATTTCAGCATAACGGTGAACCGCAATGCTTGGAAGGATGTCAGGTGGGAGCCCACTACAATTCTTCAGTCAGATCTGGTCAAGTTTGTGCCAGGATCCATGGGTCATAGATCTTATTTCCCAGGGTTACAGACTGGAGTTCCAAAAGCTCCCACCCCACAGAATCTTCAAATCAGGCTTGCCACTTTCACAAGAGGCAAGTATACCTTTACAGCATGTCATCCAAAGACTGGTACAGACTCAGGTCAATGCTCCAGTTGCACCTCTTCTACTAAACAAGGGATACTATTCCAACTTGTTCGTAGTACCGAAGCCGGATGGTTCGGTAAGACCTATTCTGAACCTCAAATCTTTGAACCCATACTTACGGGTGTTCAAATTCAAGATGGAGTCTCTGAGAGCGGTGATCTCAGGTCTGGAGGAGGGGGAATTCCTAGTGTCTGTGGATATCAAGGATGCGTACCTTCATATTCCGATCTGGCCGCCTCATCAGGCTTATCTCCAGTTTGCACTACAGGACTGTCACTACCAGTTCCAGGCCGTGCCATTTGGTCTCGCCATGGCACCGAGGGTGTTCACCAAGGTGATGGCAGAGATGATGTTTCTACTCTGCAAACAGGGAGTGAACATAATTCTGTACCTGGAAGATCTCCTGATAAAAGCGCCATCCAGGGAAAGGTTGCTGGACAGCATTGCTCTCTCAACCAAACTCCTCCAGGATCACGGGTGGATTCTGAACCTTCCAAAATCTCACCCAACACGGAGGCTCCCATTCCTGGGAATGATACTGGACATGGAGTCACAAAAGGTGTTCCTTCCTTTGGAAAGGGCATTGGTAATCCAGTCGATGGTTCGAGATGTCCTGAAGCCAACCCGGGTGTCGGTGCATCTGTGCATTCGCCTTCTGGGGAAAATGGTGGTCTCATACGAGGATCTTCAATACGGAGGTTTCACGCAAGACCCTTCCAGCTTGATCTGTTGGACAAATGGTCGGGATCGCATCTTCACATTCACCAGTCTGTTGCCAAAGGCCAGGATCTCCCTTCTGTGGTGGCTACAGTCTTCTCACCTCGTCGCAGGACATAGGTTTGGAATTCAGAACTGGATTCTGTTAAACACGGACGCAAGCCTCAGAGGTTGGGGAGCAGTCACTCAGGGGGTGCAGTTTCAGGGAAGATGGTCAAGTCAGGAAATCATCCTTCCAATCAACATTCTGGAACTCAGGGCCATATACAATGCCTTTCTGCAGGCCTCACATTTTCTTCAAGATCAGGCAATTCAGGTCCAGTCGGACAATGTAACGTACATAAACCGACAGGGCGGAACAAAAAGCAGAGCAGCAATGTCAGAGGTGTCAAGAATTCTCCTCTGGGCAGAAAGAAATGCTGTGGCATTGTCAGTGGTCTTCATTCAGGGAGTAGACAAATGGGAAGCAGACTTCCTCAGCAGACACGACCTGCACCCGGGGGAGTGGGGCCTTCACCCGGAAGTGTTCAGGTGCTTGACAAGTCAATGGGGATAGCCACAGATCGACATGATGGCCTCTTGTCTCAACAAGAAGCTCAGGCGGTATTGTTCCAGGTCAAGAGACCCACAGGCGGTGGCGATAGATGCACTGACGACTCCATGGGTCTATCAGATGGTGTACGTGTTTCCTCCACTTCCTCTGATCCCAAGAATTCTAAAACAAATAAAAAGGGAAAAGGTTCAAGCAATACACATTGCTCCGGACTGGCCAAGAAGGGCCTGGTAAGCAGACCTTCTGGAAATGCTCCTCAAAGATCCGTGGCCTCTACCTCTTCGCAAGGATCTTCTGCAACAGGGCCCATTTGACGGCATGGAAGTTGAATGGCTGATTCTAGCCAGGAGAGGGATCCCTAACAAGGTTATCCCGACTATGATCCAAGCCAGGAAGGGGATAACGTCTAAGCATTACCATCGTATTCAGAAGAAATACGTCTCTTGGTGTGAGAGCAGAAATGATTCTGCGGTGGAATTTCATCTGGGACGTTTCCTGTTTTTTCTGCAGGCAGGCATAGATGTGCGCCTGCGTCTGGGCTCCATAAAAGTCCAGATTTTGGCCTTGTCCATTTTCTTTCAGAAACAATTGGCTTCTCTCCCTGAGGTCCAGACATTCTTGAAAAGTGTTTTGCACATCCAACCTCCCTTTGTGCCTTCCACGGCACCTTGGGATCTTAATGTGGTACTACAGTTCCTCCAATTGGACTGGTTTGAACTGTTACAGGAGGTGGACATAAAATATCTTACGTGGAAGACCGTCACACTGTTGGCCTTGGCTGCATCAAGACGTGTGTAGGAGCTGGAGGCTTTGTCTCACAAAAGTCCCTATTTAATTTTCCATGAGGACAGAGATGAACACAGAATTCGTCAGCAATTTCTTCCTAAAGTGGTGTCACTGTTTGTTCTTTATAATCCCAATAAGATTGGGTGTCCTGCTTCAAAGCAGACAATTGCACGCTGGATAAGACTTACTATCCAGCATACTTATTCCATGGCAAATTTTCCATGTCCAAAATCTGTACAGGCCCAGTCTACTAGGTCGTGGGTTCTTCCTGGGTGGCTGCCCGGGGTGTCTCGGCTTTACAGCTCTGCCGAGCAGCTACTTGGTCAGGTTCGAACACATTTGCTGAGTTCTACAAGTTCGATACTTTGGCCTCTGGGGACCTTCAGTTTGGTCAATCCATTCTGCAGGAACCTCAGCACTCGCCCACCCGGTTTGGGAGCTTTGGTACATCCCCATGGTATTAAATGGACCCCAGTATCCTCTAGGACATAAGTGAAAATTGGATTTTAATTACCTACCGGTAAATCCTGTTCTCGTAGTCCGTAGAGGATACTGGGCGCCCGCCCAGTGCTTCGTTCTTCCTGCACTGTTACTTGGTTAAGTAATGTTGGTTCAGCCATTGCGGATCCTGTTTCAAGTTTGGTTAGCTTGGCTTTCCTCTTGTTGTGTGTGCTGGTTCGGAATCTCACAACTATCCTTATCTATCCTTCTCTCAAAGTATGTCTGTCTCCTTGGGCAGTTTCCTAGATTGAGTCTGGTGGGAGAGGCATAGAGGGAGGAGCCAGCCCACACTATCAAATTCTTAAAGTGCCCATGGCTCCTAGTGGACCTGTCTATACCCATGGTACTAAATGGACCCCAGTATCCTCTACGGACTTCGAGAAAAGGATTTACCGGTAGGTAATTAAAATCCTATTTTAAAAAAATATATTTTTTATTTATTTAAATATATATATATATATATATATATATGTCCCATAAAGAAGGCGGCACTCAGAGACTTTGTAAATAACAAAAGATTCTTTAGTGAACAAACTGCATGGTTACATCAAATAAGTTGACTGAGACTGTATTACTGGCTGAAAAAAGTGATCCAGATACTGGGATACCTTATAATACACTGAATCTCTAGCCGATATAATAGGGCGACCCGGTGGCACCTGTGCATCCTTATGTATCTTTGGTATAGTATAAAATACTGGTGCCACCGGGTAGTCCTGTATCAATGCATCGGCTAGAGATTCAGGCCCTCATTCCGAGTTGATCGGCCGCAAGGCGAATTTAGCAGAGTTACACACGCTAAGCCGCCGCCTACTGGGAGTGAATCTTAGCTTCTTAAAATTGCGACCGATGTATTCGCAATATTGCGATTACTAACTACTTAGCAGTTTCAGAGTAGCTCCAGACTTACTCTGCCTGTGCGATCATTTCAGTGCTTGTCGTTCCTGGTTGACGTCACAAACACACCCAGCGTTCGCCCAGGCACTCCCACCGTTTCCCCGGCCACTCCTGCGTTTTTTCCGGAAACGGTAGCGTTTTCAGCCACACGCCCCTGAAACGCCGTGTTTCCGCCCAGTAACACCCATTTCCTGTCAATCACATTACGATCGCCGGAGCGAAGAAAAAGCCGTGAGTAAAATTACTTTCTTCATAGTAAAGTTACTTGGCGCAGTCGCAGTGCGAACATTGCGCATGCGTACTAAGCGGATTTTCACTGCGATGCGATGAAAAATACAGAGCGAACAACTCGGAATGAGGGCCTCAGTGTATTATAAGGTATCCCAGTATCTGGATCACTTTTTTCAGCCAGTAATACAGTCTCAGTCAATTTATTTGAGAGATACTACTACACTAATTAACAAACTAGCACGGTTACCTAAATTGCCGGCTGGTTGTTTATTATGCACACTGGACGTGGTTAGCCTCTACACCAATATCCCCCATGATAGAGGTGTGGAGGCAGCCAGACGTCTATTGTCCACGAACGTGTTGTATGATGGGCCAGATTTGTAGTTTTTTCTGAATCTTCTTAAACTTACCCTGGTAAGGAATTACTTTTTGTTTGACGGTAGGTGGTTCGAACAGAGACAGGGGTGCGCAATGGGCAGTTGTGTTTCCCCTGCCTTTGCGAACTGCTTTATGTTTGAAGTGGAAAAAGATTTATTTTTTTCTAACCCTGATATTGCCAATAAGATCTTATTTTTCGTCCGCTATATAGATGATCTGTTTCTCATATGGGTGGGCACGCAGGAAGAATTTAACAATGCGTTGCTGAACATTAATTCTGGGGATGTGAATATCAAATTTACTGCAACAAGCGTGCTGCCAGGTTAATTACTTGGATGTGACTATCTCTGTGAGAGAGGGCTATATTCATACCAACTTGTATAAGAAATCTACAGATAGAAACACACTATTGCATGCGGCAAGCTTTCACCCCCCTTCTATCAAATATAGTTTACCGTATTCTCCATTCCTCAAGGTTCATAGAATATCGGACGATTTATTAAACACTGAGTCCGAAATCCACAGCATGGCCCTGAGATTCCAATCAAGGGGATATGATTGGGATGAATTAATGTACACTAAAACAAAGGTTCTAAGTATAGATAGAAAGGAATTATTAGAGAAAGGTAATAATATTACTAAACCATTACAGGAGAAAATCCCCTTTGTACAGAGATGGTCGGTAGCTAGTAAGCATGTAAAAAAAACATGTGAAAGATGCTTGGCCAGTGGTTACAACGGATAAGGAATTGACAGCCCTGAATGAAAAGTCGTTGTTACCTAGTTATACTAGGAACAAAAACCTTAAGGATTTATTGGTGCACAACGACATCTCGGGCTTCAAACCAGCTCCGGTAGTAACCTTTTTAACAAAGAAACCGGGGTGTTATAGGTGCATAGGCTGCACTACATGCAGCTATATGGAGGTGGGCCCAGGATTCTCACACCCCCACACTGGCAGGTATATTAAAATTGATAAAGTCCTGACACTCACGTTGTATATTTTATCCGCTGTCCCTGCGGATTATATTACGTAGGGAAAACGGTGAGACAATTTCGGGAACGTATGGCCATGCACAGGTCAGCCATTAGGGCAGCCCTAGGGGGTGAGAGTCAGGCACAACCTGTTGCAAGGCACTTTGCCAAAATGAAACATAATCTTTCGTGCCTTAAATATAAGATTATAGATCAGCAACCGGAAGGTATCCGAGGAGGGAATAGGGATAAATTGTTATTACAACGGGAGGCAAGGTGGATTCACCGCCTCAATACATTAGCTCCGGGTGGTCTAAATGAACAATTTTCATTAAATTGCTTTATTTAGACTGGCGAATACTAATAGATGTGATTATGTATGTAGTCATATGTTTTCTAATACTCTTACAGTTATGCTGTCTATTTAAGTGTTGTAATTTTGCCTCTATATGCTAACAGTATCCGCTGTATGTAATTGTATTAGTGGGTGTAATATGCTGCACTGTTATTGTATTTGTGCGTCCCCTAGGTTACCGGGACGCTGTTAGGGGCGGAAACGCGTCGCACAGAAAGTGCGCGATGACGTCATCTATCCCCGCCAGCGCACCGGGCCGGAGAAGACGCTGCACGAGGTGGTGGGTAAGGTATAAATGTCTGTATTTTACAAATGTTTGTTTGGGTCTGACGAAAGTTGTAATACAACTGAAACGTTACCGCATCTGAGGAGCATTGTCTCTGTGTTTATTTCTGTTGAATAAGTCCCTTTGAGTGCCACCCGATCACACAGTATATATATATATATATATATATATATATACTGCATATACACACGTACTGTTTGTATATAATAAGATTTTACTCACCGGTAAATCTATTTCTCGTAGTCCGTAGTGGATGCTGGGACTCCGTAAGGACCATGGGGATTAGCGGCTCCGCAGGAGACTGGGCACAACTAAAGAAAGCTTTAGGACTACCTGGTGTGCACTGGCTCCTCCCACTAAGACCCTCCTCCAGACCTCAGTTAGGATACTGTGCCCGGAAGAACTGACACAATAAGGAAGGATTTTGAATCCCGGGTAAGACTCATACCAGCCACACCAATCACACCGTATAACTCGTGATACTATACCCAGTTACCAGTATGAAATATAACTGAGCCTCTCAACAGATGGCTCAACAATAACCCTTTAGTTAAGCAATAACTATAAACAAGTATTGCAGACAATCCGCACTTGGGATGGGCGCCCAGCATCCACTACGGACTACGAGAAATAGATTTACCGGTGAGTAAAATCTTATTTTCTCTGACGTCCTAAGTGGATGCTGGGACTCCGTAAGGACCATGGGGATTATACCAAAGCTCCCAAACGGGCGGGAGAGTGCGGATGACTCTGCAGCACCGAATGAGCAACCTCTAGGTCCTCCTCAGCCAGGGTATCAAACTTGTAGACTCTTGCAAAAATGTTTGAACCCGACCAAGTAACAGCTCGGCAAAAGTTGTAAAGCCGAGACCCCCTCGGGCAGCCGCCCAAGAAGAGCCCACTTTCCTCGTGGAATGGGCTTTTACAGATTTAGGGTGCGGCAGTCCAGCCGCAGCATGTGCAAGTTGAATCGTGCTACAGATCCAGCGAGCAATAGTCTGCTTAGAAGCAGGAGCACCCAGCTTGTTGGGTGCATACAGGATAAATAGCGAGTCAGTTTTCCTGACTCCAGCCGTCCTGGAAACATATACTTTTCAGGGCCCTGACTACGTCCAGTAACTTGGAATCCTCCAAGTCCCAAGTAGCCGCAGGCACCACAACAGGTTGGTTCACATGAAAAACTGATACCACCTTAGGAAGGAATTGGGAACGAGTCCTCAATTCCGCCTTAGCCATATAAAATACAGATAAGGGCTTTTGTATGACAAAGCCGCCAATTCTGATACACGCCTGGCCGACGCCAAGGCCCACAGCATGACCACTTTCCACGTGAGGTATTGTAGCTCCACGGATTTAGGTGGCTCAACCCAATGCGACTTCAGGAAATCCAACACCACGTTGAGATCCCACGGTGCCACTTGAGGCACAAACGGGGGCTGACTATGCAGCACTCCCTTAACAAAAGTCTGAACTTCAGGCAGTGAAGCCAGTTCTATTTTGGAAGAAAATCGATAGAGCCGAAATCTGGACCTTAATGGAACCCAATTTTAGGCCCATAGTCACCTCTGACTGTAGGAAGTGCAGAAATCGACCGAGCTGAAATTTCTCCTTTGGGGCCTTCCTGGCCTCACAGCACACAACATATTTCCGCCATATGCGGTGATAATGGTTTGCGTTCACTTCTGTCCTAGCTTTAAATAGCGTAGGGATAACTTCCTCCGGAATGCCCTTTTCCTTCAGGATCCGGCGTTCAACCGCCAGGCCGTCAAACGCAGCCGCGGTACGTCTTGGAACAGACAGGCCCCCTGCTGCAGCAGGTCCTGACTGAGCGGCAGAGGCCATGGGTCCTCTGAGATCATTTCTTGGCGTTCTGGGTACCAAGCTCTTTTTGGCCAACCCGGAACAATGAGTATAGTTCTTACTCCTCTCCTTCTTATTATTCTCATTACCCTGGGTAAGAGAGGCAGAGAAGGGAACACATACACCGACTGGTACACCCACGGTGTTACCAGAGCGTCCACAGCTATCGCCTGAGGGTCCCTTGACCTGGCGCAATATCTTTGTAGCTGTTTGTTGAGGCGGAACGCCATTATGTCCACCTGTGGCCTTTCCCAATGGTGTACAATCATTTGGAAGACTTCTGGATGAAGTCCCCACTCTCCCGGGTGGAGGTCGTGTCTTCTGAGAAAGTCTGCTTCTCAGTTGTCCACTCCGGGAATGAACACTGCTGACAGTGCTAACACATGATTTTCCGCCCATCGGAGAATCCTTGTGGCTTCTGCCATCGCCATCCTGCTTCTTGTGCCGCCCTGTCGGTTTACATGAGCGACCGCCGTGATGTTGTCTGACTGGATCAGCACCGGCCGGTGTTGAAGCAGGGGTCTAGCCTGACTTAGGGCATTGTAAATGGCCCTTAGTTCCAGAATATTTATGTGTAGGGAAGTCTCCTAACTTTTCCATAGCCTTGGAAGTTTCTTCCCTGTGTGACTGCCCCCCAGCCTCGAAGGCTGGCATCCGTGGTCACCAGGACCCAGTCCTGTATGCCGAATCTGCGGCCCCCTAGAAGATGAGCACTCTGCAGCCACCACAACAGCGACACCCTGGCCCTTGGAGACAGGGTTATCCGCCGATGCATCTGAAGATGCGACCCGGACCACTTGTCCCACAGATCCCACTGGAAGATCCTTGCATGGGACCTGGCGAATGGAATTTCTTCGTAAGAAGCTACCATCTTTCCCAGGGCTCGCGTGCATTGATGCACCGACACCTGTATCTGTATTAGGAGGTCTCTGTCTAGAGACGACAACTCCTTGGACTTCTCCTCCAGGAGAAACCCTTTTTATCCTGTTCTGTGTCCAGAACCATACCCAGGAACAGTAGACGCATCGTAGGAACCAGCTGCGACTTTGGAATATTCAGAAACCAGCCGTGCTGTTGTAGCACTTCCCGAGATAGTGCTACTCCGACGAACAACTGCTCCCTGGACCTCGCCTTTATAAGGAGATCGTCCAAGTACGGGATAATTATGTCGGCCATTACCTTGGTAAATACCCTCGGTGCCGGGGACAGACCAACGGCAACGTCTGGAATTGGTAATGACAATCCTGTACCACAATTTTGAGGTACTCCTGGTGAAGAGGGTAAATAGGGACATGCAGGTAAGCATCCTTGATGTCCAGTGATACCATGAAATTCTCCAGGCTTGCAATAATCGCCCTGAGCGATTCCATTTTGAACTTGAACCTTCGTATATAAGTGTTCAAGGCTGTCAATTTTAGAATGGGTCTCACCGAACCGTCTGGTTTCGGTACCACAACATTTTGGAATAGTAACCCCCGCCTTGTTGAAGGAGGGGTACCTTGATTTCACCTGCTGGAAGTACAGCTTGTGAATTGCCGCCAGTACTACCTTTCTCCGAGGCAGCAGGCAAGGCTGATGTGAGGTAACGGTGAGGGGGAGTCGCCTCGAACTCCAGCCTGTATCCCTGTGATACTATTTGCAGAACCTAGGGATCCACCCGTGGGCAAGCCCACTGGTCCCTGAAGTTCCCGAGACGCGCCCCTACCGCACCTGTCTCCACCTGTGGAGCCCCAGCGTCATGCGGTGGACTCAGAGGAAGCGGGGGAAGATTTTTGATCCTGGGAACTGGCTGCTGGTGCAGCTTTTTCCTTCTTCCCTTGTCTCTGTGCAGAAAGGAAGCGCCTTTGACCCGCTTGCTTTTCTGAAGCCGAAAGGGCTGTACCTGAAAATACGGTGCTTTCTTAGGCTGTGAGGAAACCTGAGGTAAAAAAAATTTCTTCCCAGCTGTTGCTGTGGATACGAGGTCCCAGAGACCATCCCCAAACAATTCCTCACCCTTATAAGGCAGAATCTCCATGTGCCTTTTACAGGCAGCATCACCTGTCCACTGCCGGGTTTCTAATACCCTCCTGGCAGAATGGACATTGCATTAATTCTGGATGCCAGCCGGCAAATATCCCTCTGTGCATCCTTTATATATAAGACGACGTCTTTAATATGCTCTATGTTAGCAAAATATTATCCCTGTCTTAGAGTATTAATATTATCTGACAGGGTATCAGACCACGCTGCAGCAGCACTATTTATGCTGAGGCAATTGCAGGTCTCAGTATATAACCTGAGTGTGTATATACAGACTTCAGGATAGCCTCCTGCTTTTTATCAGCAGGCTCCTTCAAGGTGGCCGTATCCTAAGACGGCAGTGCCACCTTTTTTGACAAACGTGTGAGCGCCTTATCCACCCTAAGGGATATCTCCCAACGTGACCTATCCTCTGGCGGGAAAGGGTACGCCATCAGTAACTTTTTAGAAATTACCAGTTTCTTATCGGGGGAACCCACGCTTCTTTACACACTTCATTCATTCATCTGATGGGGGAACAAAACACTGGCTGCTTTTTCTCCCCAAAAATAAAACCCCTTTTATGTGGTACTTGGGTTCATGTCAGAAATGCGTAACACATTTTTCATTGCCGAGATCATGTAACGGATGTTCCTAGTGGATTGTGTATATGTCTCAACCTCGTCGACACTGGAGTCAGACTCCGTGTCGACATCTGTGTCTGCCATCTGAGGTAACGGGCGTTTTTCTGAGCCCCTGATGGCCTTTGAGACGCCTGGGCAGGCGCGGGCTGAGAAGCCGTCTGTCCCACAGCTGTTACGTCATCCAGCCTTTTATGTAAGGAGTTGACATTGTCGGTTAATACCTTCCACCTATCCATCCACTCAGGTGTCGGCCCCACAGGGGGCGACATCCCATTTATCGGCCTCTGCTCCGCCTCCACGTAACCTTCCTCATCCAACATGTCGACACAGCCGTACCGACACACCGCACACACACAGGGAATGCTCTGACCGAGGACAGGACCCCACAAAGTCCTTTGGGGAGACAGAGAGAGAGTATGCCAGCACACACTAGAGCGCTATATAATGCAGGGATTAACACTATAACTGAGTGATTTTTCCCCCAATAGCTGCTTGTATACATATATTGCGCCTAAATTTAGTGCCCCCCCTCTCTTTTTAACCCTTTGAGCCTGAAAACTACAGGGGAGAGCCTGGGGAGCTGTCTTCCAGCTGCACTGTGAAGAAAAAATGGCGCCAGTGTGCTGAGGGAGAAGCCCCGCCCCTTTTTCGGCTGACTTTTCTCCCGCTTTTTTATGGATTCTGGCAGGGGTAATTTATCACATATATAGCCCTGGGACTATATATTGTGATGATTTGCCAGCCAAGGTGTCTTATATTGCCCTCAGGGCGCCCCCCCCCCCAGCGCCCTGCACCCATCAGTGACCGGAGTGTGAGGTGTACATGAGGAGCAATGGCGCACAGCTGCAGTGCTGTGCGCTACCTTGGTGAAGACCGAAGTTTCTGCCGCCGATTTTCCGGACTCTTAATGCTTCTGGCTCTGTAAGGGGGACGGCGGCGCGGCTCCGGGAACGAACACCAAGGTCGGGTCCTGCGGTCGATCCCTCTGGAGCTAATGGTGTCCAGTAGCCTAAGAAGCCCAAACTACCACCTGTTAGGTAGGTTCGCTTCTTCTCCCCTTAGTCCCTCGCTGCAGTGAGTCTGTTGCCAGCAGATCTCACTGTAAAATAAAAAACCTAAATATACTTTCTTTCTAGGAGCTCAGGAGAGCCCCTAGTGTGCATCCAGCTCAGCCGGGCACAAGAATCTAACTGAGGTCTGGAGGAGGGTCTTAGTGGGAGGAGCCAGTGCACACCAGGTAGTCCTAAAGCTTTCTTTAGTTGTGCCCAGTCTCCTGCGGAGCCGCTAATCCCCATGGTCCTTACGGAGTCCCAACATCCACTTAGGACGTCAGAGAATATATATATATATATATATATATATATATATATATATATATATATATATATTTACCTGGGCACTCAGTTGCAGCGCCAGGATGCACTTGTGCTTTATTAATTCAGATAGGATATACTAGGCTGTTTGCTGGGTTCAGGAGCCCCTGCCCCCCCCCCCCCTCTCTCTCTCTCTCTCTTCCTCGTTCCCTCTCCTCTCAGTTGTGTTAAGCTTCCATGTTTTCTTCTGTCTCTTTCCCCAGCGATACTTTCCCTTCATGTCTCTGTAAACCTCACTACAAATGTCTCACTATTCCCTACTACTCCTACAGAGACCTTAGGTACCCACTGCCACCTCCCCCTGGCATCACCCACTTTTTCCTCGTCACCCTTTCCCCCGGTGTTACCCACAGTGCCTTTCACTGTCACCCACTGCCTCTCCGTCTCCCACTATGTCTCCTTCACCCACTGCCTCACCCTCTTCCTCTCCCCTGCATCACTATAAACCCATCACCCTCTCTCTCCTGTCACCCTCTGCCTCTCCAAAGTGTCGCCCTCTTCCCGTCTTACGAATATGACATTCCCTTTGAGGCCATGACCCTTATTGCTAGGTCATACCCCTGTTGTGAGGCCACGTGCACCTTCATGGGTTCGCACGCCAAAGGCGTGCACAAGGTGCTCCCCTGTAATTTTTTCCTGGATCTGCCCCTGAGTACAGGTTGAGCATCCCTTATCCCAAATTCAAAATCCCACATTTTTGTATTATAATTTGATGCTACCGGTAATAATAGGCTCTGCATTGTCTCCCAGCAGGTGGCGCTGCAGCCCGTAGAACGGGGCCGGGCCGGTGTACAAATCCTTCAAGTGCCACGTGCGCAGTGCGTCACCGCAGGAGGTGGGAGATCCTCGCCATCAGGGTCACCCATAGCAGCACCACACACTGGGGCAGGGCTGCCTGCGCCTGACAGACCACACCTAGTCACCGGTGGTTGGCTGCAATACCCGCTGATCACGTGAGTCTCCCGAGGCAGTAACAGGAAGAGTCACCGAGTGGGGAAGCGAGGACAGGCTGCGGGGACAGCGGAGTGGGCGAGACAGAGCAGGCACAACGGAGACCGGCAGGATGAGCGCGGGCACAGTAGCACGGGGCACCTCACCCCTCCTGCTGCTGCTGGGGGCACTGCTGCTGCTGGGAGTGACAGCGGCCGCCACCGGTAAGTAGCCACCTATACACAGCACCGGTAATACGGCTCTCTGCCTGCTCGGCCCAGTGCTGCGTTATTACTGGGAACGTCAACCCCAGTGACAGTGCTGGTGCTATGTACCACGGGACAGTCCGTGGGCTGGGGAGAAGCCCGTCTGTACCCCACCCCCCACAGGTGTACCATCAGCGCTGGCTGCAGTGTCCCGGCCTCAAAGCGTGCTAGCGTGTCAGGTGTTGTCTCCAGGCTGGGCTGTGTACACAGTAGTGCTATAGAATTCACAGCACATCCTGGCATTGCCTAGGGCAGCTCTCACCACCCAGTCAGTGTCATCCACAGAGGCAGGATTAGCAGTCAAAGGTCAATTATCCAATAGAATCAACACTGACGTGTAATGGCAGCGTGCCTGTCATTGGTAAGCCACGTGCCAGCATTTATACAAACTTTAATTGTGTTCAAGGACAGCCAATACCATAACCATATTTATTTATGACATTATAAATTATTTTAATATATCCATAGGCTGTCTCCTGCTTATTGTGTGTGTGTTATGGTTATTGCTGGATAATGGTGCTACTGTAGCTGCTTCTAAATGGGTCTTACCTGTTACTAGTACAATAGTTAAATACCATGACTTGAATGTAAAATACTCATACTGGCACCTTTTTGAAGTACCTGTAGTGTTATTGAGGACTTGCTCTTTTTTAGTTTGTTCGGATGCTAGTGCCATTGATGTACAAGTGTTTTTCTGCCACTAAGGTTCAATTGAATGAATCGGTTATGAAAAATACAAATGGGTTTTAAGATGATGTATTCATTAGGATACTCAAAATGCAGATTGCAATGGACCCTGTTTTTTGTTATAGTCATAACTAGTTCAGTTACTAAAATAATTTTATTAAGATTTCTGGATTGAAGTTACACCGCTGCTAGATGTCTAAAAAAATACAGTACCAGAGCTGCCATAACATTCACCTGTGATACAGATAGATACAGCACTTTTTTTTTTTTTTTTTTTTTTACAAATCAGAATAATTAAATTGGCAGCAAAATATAACCTGTAGTTTTCACAATGCAGAGTATTTCACATAATTTATCTATTGTACGTCTGTTCTTGCATAGAATCTGTTTCTGGACATATTATGTACTGCACCTTGGTGCAGAGCAAAGAACCATTGCCAACTAATTCAGGAGTTTACAGTTTTAAAAATGAGGCCAAGTATGAGCTGTCCGACATTTGATCATTTTAATCTTAGTCATATATGTAGTCACAAGTACACAACTGATCTTTGTCATAAATGTAGTCATAAGTACACAACTGATCTTAGGACCTAATTCAGATCTGATCGCTGGGCTGCGTTTTTTGCTGTCCTGCGATCAGATAGTTGCTGCCTACAGGGGGAGTGTATTTTCGCTGTGCAAGTGTGCGTTCCTATGTGTAGCTGAGCTGTTCAAAATCAGTTTGTGCAGTCTCTGCGCAGCCCAGAACTTGGTCTTTCAGTGCGATTGAATCCTGCTGATCGGGGTCGGAGCTGACGTCAGACACCCTCCCTGAAAATGCTTGAGCCTGCCTGTGTTTTTCCGGAAACTCCCTAAAAACGGTCAGTTGCCACCCACGAACGGCCTCTTCCGGTCAGTCCCCTTATGAACGCCCATGCAAATGGATCCTTAGCACCATCCTGTCGCTGACTGCCGATGCCCGTTGTAGCCGTCCGACGTGCCTACGCTTTGCAGCTCAGACGCATGCGCAGTTTGGATCTGATCGCCCGCTGGGCGAAAACGCACAGCAGCGATCAGATCTGAATTAGGCCCTTAGTCATGTGTAGTCACATGTACACAACTGATCTTAGTCATACTCGTATGTAGTCACAAGTACACAACTGAAGGAGTTACAGTAGTTGTATATTTATGTCTGAGTATTATTGCTGGTTACATGGTAATTTTTCTTTGGAGTTGTCCTTTAAGCTGCTAGTAAAGATGAGGTTGCTGAGTGACATGCAGTTGACAACCATGGCAACCCAACCAGTCATGTAGCATAAGACAGGGAGACTTTAGCAAGTCCTTGATTGCCACATCTACTCCACATCCTCTGACATCATGTGTCCACAGAGGAGTCCCTGAGTGACTGGCGTAGACTTGGTGATAAGGTACTTTCTCTTTGGGAGAAGAAGAAACCAAATACCGAGTGTGAGACAGGTGTTTGCAGTGGTAGTCGTATAATAATCCGTGTTCTTGTGTCTAGTGTAATGGCAGTGCTGAAATGATAGCCTTTTACCTCCTAATTTACCTTTTTGCAGTCTAAGGCAAAGAACGATGGAGGTACCAGGCAAAGAGGGACTAGGAATTATTACAGGTGATTTACAATGGCACTCATATACAGGGGTTAAATTAAGCCCTGTTAAATTATTCAAATTTTCTAGAGGCAAAGAGGAATCCTCTTTGCAGGTCTGCATACCTTTTAACACTGTTAAAAAGTCTCCATGAGAAAATAAGTGTTTGCATGACCGTGGAGTGGGTGAGTACCACTAGAATGAATGTGGCCTTTTCATGTAATGCGTTTTTTCATCTGACGGGGAGTGACCCATGCTCCTCCCCTTGTACACAGGTGGCATCTCTCAACTTTTTGTAAGAATAGTTCTGTCACCTCCATCAAATGTGCAGTTCCCCTCCCCTCTGTCCCACTCCATTTTTAACACAATCAGGGGCAGATGTACTAAGCCTTGGAGAGTTGCTATAAAGGTCTATTTACTAAGCCTTGTATGGAGATAAAGTACCAGCCAACCAGCTCTTAACTGTCAGTTTTCAAAACCAGCCTGTGACATGCCATTTAGACACTGATAGACTGTAACTTTATCTACGTCCACTTTATCTCCCTCCAAGTCTTAGTAAATAGACCCCTAAGCGGGGATAGGTAAAGTACCAACCAATCGGCTCCTAACTGTCATTTTTCGAACCAGCCAGTAACGTGACAGGATCTTATTGGCTGGTACTTTGAGATCTATTTCCTAAGCCTTGGATGGAGATAAATACCCAGCCAATCAGCTCCTAGCTGCCATGTCACAGGCTGGGTTTGAAAAATGACGAGAGCTGGTTGGATGGTACTTTATCTCCATCCAAGGCTTAGTAAATAGACCCCTTTATCTCAAACCACTTTTTCTCCATTCAAGGCTTAGTACATGTTCCCCCAGGCCTGCTTCAATTCTGTTAAAAAACAGTGTTTAGCTATACTGTAACTGGTTTAAGCAGGTTTAGGGTGTACACCTCCACATCTTGTTTCAGGGAAATGAAGGTAAAGGCTGGATTTATTTCTTTTTCCCTTTGATTGACTTGTAAATACATATATTGCTTGAAGTTTTGGGCTTCATTCTGCTTTTCAGCTATGTATTTGTATCACTCTGTGCTTTTCAGTTATGTATTTGTATTATCATATACACCACAGGTTCTCAAACTCGGTCCTCAGGACCCCACATGGTCCATATTTTGCAGGTCACCTGTAGATTTTTAAAATGTGACAGTTGGTGATGCACAGTGCACCTGCCAGGTGACATGGAAATCATGAACCGTGTGGGGTCCTTGGGACAGAGTTTGAGAACCACTGATATACACCCATATATACCCTGGAATCTGGCACATTTCTGTAATCTTTGCAATGAGAAAATCCAATGACAAATATAAATGCATGATAATAGTAAGGAGTACATAAAATACTGAGAGTACCATTTATTTAGTAACCACTAAATTATGGTACATATATAGGTCATCAAATAAGTCACACAAAACTGTAAAGACACTATAGCTAGTTCCCTCATGATCCATTTGTCCTCACACTGTTGTGAACACCACTTTATCACTTGATTGGTTGCTTAATTCTCTCTCTCAAATGTGCATGATACAGGTCTGCCTTAAGTGGGTTTGAGAGGTCACTTGCTTAGGTGTCAAAATAAATGAAGATGTGAGCACTAATGATTGTCAGTGGAAAATGAGGGTGCTATTTTGAGTCTTCCAGCACATCTGCACCATCTGCCCTTACTGGGGAAAGGGATTTCTGTATGGATCCTTCGTGTTCACTGTAGGATTTTTTTAGGGCAGGGTGCTGAGCATTGAAGAGGGCATATTTTTATTTTGAAGGGCACATTTTTGTACATACATTTTGCCCTTAGTAAATCATATATGACACCTAACATCTGTACTGAGAAACATACTGTATATGTCCAGTCTTTTATGTGTTCTAAAACAGAAAAGTTAAACAATGGGTTAAAATATATACAGGAAAAAAATAAGTCCGTTCTACTAGGGAAATACTGTAAGCAGTACATGCTCACTGCTTACCCTGTTCTTTCCCTCTTTATCAGAGTGCTGTGTTATTTACAGTGCCTCCTCTGCCATCCAGTTGGCTAAAGGATAGAAATTGAAGAGGTGGGCAAGGAGTAGAGTACTACATTGTAACATTCACTCTGACTGTTTGTTGCATTCTGTATACAAGGGGGCGATTTATGGTCCTGCAGGGTGCTTTTTCACATTTCAAAAATGGGCAGGGTGCTGCACCCTGCTGAAACAGCCTAGAAGGAACACTAGATCCTGTTGCTTAAGCTGGAAGAAACAACTGCCCCTAGTGCAGGAGACTGGCTTCTCCCTCTCACAGAGATGTAGATCAGAGTTAAAAATTGGTGATGGCAACATTTCAACAATCTCAAAATATCAATATTGTCAGAACAAGGATAGTTGGGTTAGTCTGTGGGATGAGAGGGTAAGGCTAAGCCACTAGGGGGGTGAGGTTTAAAAATAGGGCGAGAATACTACATTGAATCGCCACTCCGTCAGTTGTGTGCGTCAGGAGTCACACTACATGACCACCGGGACTCAGAAGATGCCGCTTGAGCCATGCAGAGCAGTGAAGTCACCCCTTGGCCAACAGGGATGATATGTCATCATTGCAACGTGTACATTGTATCATTGTCTACATGATGAATTATGTCCATGTTAACATTGACTGTCGACATATCACCGCAGCCCTCTCACACACTTATACTATGCTTAAAAAGCAAGCCAAAAAAAATGTTTTATTTTGTATGCTATACATAACTAGAACTCTGTGTATCGAACGGATGACTTATGTTGTGCCTTGTAAGATAAGTTTTAACTTCTGCTAATCTACTGTTCATTTCCGCAGCAGATCTCTGCGAAAATCAGAAAACGTGTAGTGATTGTTATAATGTAACAGACTGCCACTGGGTGAAATCTTCAAATAATGGTAAGTTATAGTACATTTTAAAAATGCTGTTATAAACCATTTGCATAATATTACAGTATGTACACAACAACTTAGGCCACCTAATATTAATATACCCTTCAATTACTATTGGGTAACGAAGATGTACTGTGTATATATATATATATATATATATATATATATATATATATATATATATATATATATATATATATATATATATATATATAATATACATACACACACTCCCTGTGGTGACTCCCTTGCCTATTTTTAAAAAGCTAAGTTAGAAGTCCTTACTTTTTACTAAGACCTTTATATTCGTAAGATTTTATTTATATATATATATATATATATATATATATTTATGTTTTAACCCATTTTTATGTGATAATTAAAGCTTGTTTGTACCATTATATAGTTTTTTGGCTTTTAAATCTATCTTTTAACTATTGCGTTTTAAACAACACCAGTCGCCGGTACCCTTATTCCCCCATTTTTTATATATATATATATATATATATATATATATATATATATATATATATATATATATATATATATATATATATATATATATATATATATATATATATATATATATATATATATATATATATATATATATATATATATATATATATATATAATATAAATTTTTTTTTTTTTTTTTTTTTTTACTGTTCAAATCCTTGTTTTATAACCTCATGTACTAATGGGTATCAGAGCATGGAAACCAAATAATCTCCTTGCCATGCCTATAGGTAAGGATGCTGTCATTTCTATACTATTGCATTATCAAAGTTTTCATCAAAGATCACTTCTTTGCTTTTCATGAACAATGAAATCACAGAATATGATGCCTATGTCAGGAAATGGCTCTGATTTAAAATACAGTAATAGAGAAAATGTTATTATCTGTAACACTTAGGTGGCGAAACGTAATGGGCGCCCACCGGAGCTATTCAGCTGTTCGAACAGTTGGGCGTGCATGCCCTGCCTGTCTAAAGTCCTGGTGTTTTTGCACATTTTATCTCGCTCCTCAGGAGGCTGCGAGCTGAAATGTGTCATCCCAGCTGCATGTGCTCCCAAACGGAGCAAGAATTGAGATCCCTCACCCCAGGGTAGGAATGGAAACGATCGGTGATCACGACAAATAAGGGTCCTTTCTATTACGTCCTTGAGGATGTTGGGGACACCAAAAGAACCATGGGATATAGACGGATCCGCAGGAGACATGGGCACTTTAAGACTTTCAAGGGGGGCGTGACCTGGCTCCTCCCTTCTTTATCCCTCCCCAGACTCTGTTTAGAAAATGTGCCCTGCGAGATGGAGGTTTTAGAGTTTCTCTGAAAAGACTTAATGTTAGGTTTTTTCCTTTGGGGAGATCTGCTGGCTACAGACTCCCTGCTTCGTGGGAAAGAGGGGAGAGCAGTCTAGACCCATTTCTAATGAGTTTCAGGGCTCTGCTGCTGTTGACAGGATGCCTTCAGCTCCTGAGGGGAGATGAACGCCGTACTCTCCTGGATGCTCACTCCCACAGCTTGCCGTCCCCCCTCTTCAAGCCAGAAGTCAGAAGACAGGTGAGTATGTGAGGAAAAGACCTCTTCTCTTCAACAAAGACGGCATATAGAGGTACCGCACAGCATGATTTGCTCAGTGAGCGCCAGGCTCCCGGACTGTACACACTGCTGGGTGCAGGGCGCTGGGGGCGGCGCCCTGGGGAGCTAAAAATACCTCATAAATAAGGCTGGCATATCTGTACAGTGCCCTGGCACTACCCGCAAACCCCCACCAGGATAAACATGTAAAAATAAGCGGGAAGAAGCGCGCCATGTTGGGGGCGGGGATTCTTCCTCCAGGCTCACTCGGCACCATTTCCTCCACCAAGCAGCAGCGCTGGTCCTTCCTCACAGCAGACAAGTACCAGGGGCTATAAAAACGAGGGGGGGGGGGGGGGGGGACAGATTATTTTTGTACAGATATATAGCGCTGCAGCTCTGTGACACTTGAGGGTGTTTTCAGACCTGCACTTTGGCGCTGGGGTGTGACCTGGCTCCTTTCCTTTTGTTCCCTCACAGGCTTTTCTTTGGGTGCTGTTAGGGAGACAACATGTCTGATGCAGAATTTTCCTCTCAAGGGGATAATTTATTGGAGACACCAAATGTTTTGGGGGTCCTGTTGGCACCGCCGACGGCTGATTGGTTAAATGCTTTAAATGCTAATGTTACACTGTTAAATCAAAAGTTTACTGAATCTGTCTCTCAGCTGCAGATTTGGAAGAAATCAGTAGTTGACGCTTTATTTCAAGGGTCACAGAAACGTAGTGTTGCCCAATTAGATGACACAGATACCGACACGGACTCTGATACCGGTGCCGATTATGCTGATTCTAGGTTAGATCCTAAATTGGCTAAGAGTATTCAATATATGTTTGTGGCTGTCAAAGACATATTACATATTGACGAGGACTCCTTTACACCAGAAACGAGGGTCCTTATTTACAAAGAAAAGAGACGCTCGGTTTCTTTTCCTCCTTGTTTTGAACTAAATGACCTTTTTGATGGCATTTGGAATACACCTGATAAGAAATTTCTCATTCCTAATAGGATCAAGGGGGCATACCCCTTTCCCGCAGCGGATAGGGATAAGTGGGAAATACCACCCACAGTGGACAAAGCCCTAGCACGCTTGTCTAAACAGGTAGCGCTCCCTGCGGCTCAGTCGACGACTCTTAGGGAGCCGGCTGATCGTAAGCAGGATGCTACTTTTAAAAGCTATTTTCTCTGACGTCCTAGTGGATGCTGGGGACTCCGTAAGGACCATGGGGAATAGCGGCTCCGCAGGAGTCTGGGCACAAAAGTAAAGCTTTAGGACTACCTGGTGTGCACTGGCTCCTCCCCCTATGACCCTCCTCCAAGCCTCAGTTAGATTTTTGTGCCCGAACGAGAAGGGTGCACACTAGGTGGCTCTCCTGAGCTGCTTAGTGAAGAGTTTAGTTTTAGGTTTTTTATTTTCAGTGAGACCTGCTGGCAACAGGCTCACTGCATCGAGGGACTAAGGGGAGAAGAAGCGAACTCACCTGCGTGCAGAGTGGATTGGGCTTCTTAGGTTACTGGACACCATTAGCTCCAGAGGGATCGAACACAGGCCCAGCCATGGAGTCCGGTCCCAGAGCCGCGCCGCCGGCCCCCTTACAGAGCCAGAAGCAAGAAGAGGTCCGGAAAATCGGCGGCAGAAGACATCCTGTCTTCACCAAGGTAGCGCACAGCACTGCAGTTGTGCGCCATTGCTCCTCAGCACACTTCACACTTCGGTCACTGAGGGTGCAGGGCGCTAGGGGGGGGCGCCCTGAACAGCAATAAAAACACCTTGGCTGGCGAAAATACATCACATATAGCCCCCAGGGCTATATGGATGAATTTTAACCCCTGCCAGAATACACAGAAAAACGGGAGATAGGCTCCGCCCCCTTCTCGGCGGCCTTATCTCCTCAGCACACTGGCGCCATTTTCCCTCACAGCTCCGTTGGAGGGAAGCTCCCTGGCTCTCCCCTGCAGTCACTACACTACAGAAAGGGTTAAAAAAAGAGAGGGGGGCACTAATTAGGCGCAGTATTAAAAATACAGCAGCTATAAGGGGAAAAACACTTGTATAAGGTTATCCCTGTATATGTATATGTGTGTGTGTGTGTATATATATATATATATATATATATATATATATATATATATATATATATATATATATATATATATATATATATATATATATATATAGCGCTCTGGTGTGTGCTGGCAAACTCTCCCTCTGTCTCCCCAAAGGGCTAGTGGGGTCCTGTCCTCTATCAGAGCATTCCCTGTGTGTGTGCTGTGTGTCGGTACGTTTGTGTCGACATGTATGAGGAGGAAAATGATGTGGAGACGGAGCAAATTGCCTGTAATAGTGATGTCACCCCCTAGGGGGTCGACACCTGAGTGGATGAACTGTTGGAAGGAATTACGTGACAGTGTCAGCTCTGTATAAAAGACAGTGGTTGACATGAGACAGCCGGCTACTCAGCTTGTGCCTGTCCAGACGTCTCATAGGCTGTCAGGGGCTCTAAAGCGCCCGTTACCTCAGATGGCAGATACAGACGCCGACACGGATACTGACTCCAGTGTCGACGGTGAAGAGACGAATGTGACTTCCAGTAGGGCCACACGTTACATGATTGAGGCAATGAAAAATGTTTTACACATTTCTGATAATACGAGTACCACCAAAAAGGGGTATTATGTTCGGTGAGGAAAAACTACCTGTAGTTTTCCTGAATCTGAGAAATTAAATGAGGTGTGTGATGATGCGTGGGTTTCCCCCGATAACAACTGATAATTTCTAAAATGTTATTGGCATTATATCCTTTCCCGCCAGAGGTTAGGGTGCGTTGGGAAACACCCCCTAGGGTGGGTAAAGCGCTCACACGCTTGTAAGAACAAGGGCTCTACCCTCTCCTGAGATGGCCGCCCTTAAGGATCCTGCTGATAGAAAGCAGGAGGGTATCCTAAAATGTATTTACACACATACTGGTGTTATACTGCGACCAGCAATCGCCTCAGCCTGGATGTGCAGTGCTGGGTTGGCGTGGTCGGATTCCCTGACTGAAAATATTGATACCCTAGATAGGGACAGTATATTATTGCCTATAGAGCATTTAAAAGATGCATTTCTATATATGCGTGATGCACAGCGGAATATTTGCCGACTGGCATCAAGTCTAAGTGCGTTGTCCATTTCTGCCAGAAGAGGGTTATGGACACGACAGTGGTCAGGTGATGCGGATTCCAAACGGCATTTGGAAGTATTGCCTTATAAAGGGGAGGAGTTATTTGGGGTCGGTCTTTTAGACCTGGTGGCCACGGCAACAGCTGGGAAATCCACGTTTGTACCCCAGGTCGCCTCTCAACATAAGAAGACGCCGTATTATCAAGCGCAGTCCTTTCGTTCCCAGAAGGGCAAGCGGGCAAAAGGTTCCTCATTTCTGCCCCGTGACAGAGGGAGAGGAAAAAGGCTGCAGAAATCAGCCAGTTCCCAGGAACAGAAGCCCTCTCCCGCCTCTACCAAGCCCTCAGCATGACGCTGGGGCTTTACAAGCAGACTCAGGCACGGTGGGGGGCCGTCTCAATGAATTTCAGCGCGCAATGGGCTCACTCGCAAGTAGACCCCTGGATCCTTCAGGTGATATCTCAGGGGTACAAATTGGAATTCGAGACGTCTCCCCCTCGCCGTTTTCCTAAAGTCGGCTTTACCGACGTCTCCCTCTGACAGGGAGGCAGTTTTGGAAGCCATTCACAAGCTGTATTCCCAGCAGGTGATAATCAAGATACCCCTCCTGCAACAGGGAACGGGGTATTATTCCACACTGTTGTGGTACCGAAGCCGGGCGGCTCGGTGAGACCGATTCTAAATCTAAAATCTTTGAACACTTACATACGGAGGTTCAAATTCAAGATGGAGTCACTCAGAGCAGTGATTGCGAACCTGGAAGAAGGGGACTGCATGATGTCTCGGGACATCAAGGATGCTTACCTTCATGTCCCAATTTACCCTTCTCACCAAGGGTACCTCAGGTTTGTGGTACAGAACTGTCACTATCAGTTTCAGACGCTGCCGTTTGGATGGTCCACAGCACCCCGGGTCTTTACCAAGGTAACGGGCGAAATGATGATACTCCTTCGAAGGAAGGGAGTTTTAGTTATCCCTTACTTGGACGATCTCCTGATAAGGGTAAGATCCAGAGAACAGTTGGAGGTCGGTGTAGCACTATCTCAGGTAGTGTTGCGGCAGCACGGTTGGATTCTCAATATTCCAAAATCGCAGCTGGTTCCGACGACTCGTCTTCTGTTCCTAGGGATGATCCTGGACACAGTCCAGAAAAAGGTGTTTCTCCCGGAGGAGAAAGCCAGGGAGTTATCCGAGCTAGTCAGGAACCTCCTAAAACCGAACCAAGTCTCAGTGCATCAATGCACAAGGGTTCTGGGAAAAATGGTGACTTCCTACGAAGCAATCCCATTCGGCAGATTCCACGCAAGAACTTTCCAGTGGGACCTGCTGGACAAATGGTCCGGGTCGCATCTTCAGATGCATCAGCGGATAACCCTGTCACCAAGGACAAGGGTGTCCCTCCTGTGGTGGTTGCAGAGTGCTCATCTTCTAGAGGACCGCAGATTCGGCATTCAGGACTGGGTCCTGGTGACCACGGATGCCAGCCTGCGAGGCTGGGGAGCAGTCACACAGGGAAGGAATTTCCAGGGCTTATGGTCAAGCCTGGAGACATCACTTCACATAAATATCCTGAAGCTAAGGGCCATTTACAATGCTCTAAGCTTAGCAAGACCTCTGCTTCAAGGTCAGCCGGTGTTGATCCAGTCGGACAACATCACGGCAGTCACCCACGTAAACAGACAGGGTGGCACAAGAAGCAGGAGGGCAATGGCAGAAGCTGCAAGGATTCTTCGCTGGGCGGAAAATCATGTGATAGCACTGTCAGCAGTGTTCATTCCGGGAATGGACAACTGGGAAGCAGACTTCCTCAGCAGACGCTCTGGTAACACCGTGGGTGTACCGGTCAGTGTATGTGTTCCATCCTCTGCCTCTCATACACAAAGTACTGAGAATTATAAGATGGAGAGGAGAAAGCACTATATTCGTGGCTCCGGATTGGCCAAGAAGGACTTGGTAACCGGAACTTCAAGAGATGCTCACGGAGGATCCGTGGCCTCTACCTCTAAGAAGGGACCTGCTCCAGCAAGGACCCTGTCTGTTCCAAGACTTACCGCGGCTGCGTTTGACGGCATGGCGGTTGAACGCCGGATCCTGAAGGAAAAAGGCATTCCGGATGAAGTCATCCCTATCCTGATAAAAGCCAGGAAGGATGTAACCGCAAAACATTATCACCGCATGTGGCGAAAATATGTTGCGTGGTGCGAGGCCAGTAAGGCCCGATGGAGGAATTTCAACTGTGTCGATTCCTACATTTCCTGCAAACAGGAGTGTCTATGGGCCTAAAATTGGGGTCCATTAAGGTTCAAATTTCGGCCCTGTCAATTTTCTTCCAAAAAGAACTAGCTTCAGTCCCTGAAGTTCAGACGTTTGTAAAAGGGGTACTGTATATACAGCCTCCTTTGGTGCCTCCAGTGGCACCTTGGGATCTCAATGTAGTTTTTGGGTTCCAAAAGTCACATTGGTTTGAACCACTTAAATCTGTGGAGTTAAAATATCTCACATGGAAGGTGGTCATGCTGTTGGCCCTGGCCTGGGCCAGGCGCGTGTCAGAATTGGCGGCTTTATCCTGTAAAAGCCCTTATCTGATTTTCCATTCGGACAGGGCGGAATTGAGGACTCGTCCTCAGTTTCTCCCTAAGGTGGTTTCAGCGTTTCACCTGAACCAACCTATGGTGGTGCCTGCGGCTACTAGGGACTTGGAGGACTCCAAGTTGCTGGACGTTGTCAGGGCCCTGAAAATATGTTTCCAGGACGGCTGGAGTCAGAAAATCTGACTCGCTGTTTATCCTGTATGCACCCAACAAGCTGGGTGCTCCTGCTTCTAAGCAGACTGTTGCTCGTTGGATTTGTAGTACAATTCAGCTTGCACATTCTGTTGCAGGCCTGCCACAGCCAAAAATCTGTAAATGCCCACTCCACAAGGGAGGAGGGCTCATCTTGGGCGGCTGCCCGAGGGGTCTCGGCTTTACAACTTTGCCGAGCAGCTACTTGGTCAGGAGCAAATACGTTTGTAAAATTCTACAAATTTGATACCCTGGCTGAGGAGGACCTGGAGTTCTCTCATTTGGTGCTGCAGAGTCATCCGCACTCTCCCGCCCGTTTGGGAGCATTGGTATAATCCCCATGGTCCTTACGGAGTCCCCAGCATCCACTAGGACGTCAGAGAAAATAAGAATTTACTTACCGATAATTCTATTTCTCGTAGTCCGTAGTGGATGCTGGGCGCCCATCCCAAGTGCGGATTGTCTGCAATACTGGTACATAGTTATTGTTACCAAAAATCGGGTTATTGCTGTAGTGAGCCATCTTTTCTAGAGGCTCCTCTGTTATCATGCTGTTAACTGGGTTTAGATCACAGGTTGTACAGTGTGCTTGGTGTGGCTGGTATGAGTCTTACCCGGGATTCAAAATCCTTCCTTATTGTGTACGCTCGTCCGGGCACAGTATCCTAACTGAGGCTTGGAGGAGGGTCATAGGGGGAGGAGCCAGTGCACACCAGGTAGTCCTAAAGCTTTACTTTTGTGCCCAGACTCCTGCGGAGCCGCTATTCCCCATGGTCCTTACGGAGTCCCCAGCATCCACTACGGACTACGAGAAATAGAATTTATCGGTAAGTAAATTCTTATTTTTACTACCACGGGGACGCAGCTTAGACCGCTTATTGGGTCAGCGTGGGTTAGTAGCGCCATTGAAAAATGGGCTGAAAGTTTATCTGCGGATTTAGATACTCTGGATAGGGATAGCATCCTAGTGACGCTTGGTTATATCAGGGACGCGGCTGCGTACTTGAAAGAGGCTGCAAGAGATGCTGGCCTCCTGGGGGCTAAGGCTAATGCTATGTCAATTGCGGCTAGGCGTGCGCTATGGACTCATCAATGGAATGCTGACGCTGATTCCAAGAAAAATAAGGAGTCCCTTCCCTTTAAGGGTGGGGAACTGTTTGTGGATGGCCTTGCTGATTTTAGTATCAGCGGCCACAGCGGGTAAATCTACTTATTTACCTAATGCTCCTGCGCAACAGAAGAAACCGCACTATCAAATGCAGTCCTTTCGGCCCAATAAATATAGAAAAGGCCGAGGTAACTTCTTCCTCGCTACCAGAGGTAGAGGAAGGGGCAAGAGAACTCCCGCCTCCTCGAGTTCACAAGAGCAGAAGTCCTCCCCGGCTTACGTCAAATCCACCGCATGACGCCGGGTCTCCCTTACAGGAGACCGCACCGGTGTGGGCACGTCTAAGGCTTTTCAGTCAGGTTTGGGTTCGCTCGGACCTGGACCCTTGGGTGTTACAAATTGTGACCCAAGGGTACAAACTGGAATTCCAAGACGTTCCCCCTCGCCGTTTTTTCAAATCACCCTTACCAGTTTCGCTTCCAGACAGAGTTCTAGTCTGTGGAGCAATACAAAAATTGTCAAAATCAGGTTGTGATCCCGGTACCCCGGGCGCAACAAGGGGAAGGGTTTTATTCAAGCCTATTTGTAGTGGCGAAGCCGGATGACTTGGTACGACCAATCCTCAACCTAAAATCTCTAAATTTTTTCCTGAAGAAATTCAAATTCAAGAGCGGTGATCTCCAGCCTGGAGGAGGGGGAATTCATGGGGTCTTTGGACATAAAGGATGCCTACCTTCATGTTCCCATTTATCCCCCTCATCAGAGTTATCTCCGGTTTGCAATCCAGGATACTCATTACCAATTTCAGACGTTGCTGTTTGGTCTGGCCACGGCTTCGAGGATTTTCACAAGTCATGGTAGAAATGATGGTTCTCCTCAGAAAAAGAGGAGTTACAATTATCCCGTACTTGGACGATCTCCTGATAAAGGCGAGGTCCAAGGAAAAACTGGTAAAGGACATTGCACTGTCGCTGTCGCTTCTACAACAGCACGGCTGGCTCTTGAACCTGCCGGAATCACACTTAATTCCAAAAACCCGGTTGGCATTTTTGGGTATGATTCTGGACACGGTCCAGCCGAGAGTGTGCCTCCCTCCGGAGAAAGCACTGGAAATTCAGAGTTTGGTAAAACTCATTCTGAAACCACCAACTGTCTCCATTCATCAATGCATTCGATTGCTGGGGAAGATGGCGGCGGCATACGAGGCCCTCCAGTTCGGGAGGTTCCATGCCAGAGTGTTTCAGTGGGACCTGTTGGACAAATGGTCCGGATCCCACCTTCATATGCACCGGAGGATAGTGCTATCCCCCCAACACCAGAATCTCACTCCTGTGATGGCTACACAGCTCTCACCTCTTAGAAGGACGCAGACTCTGGATCCAAGACTGGATCCTAGTCACCACGGATGCAAGTCTCCGGGGTTGGGGAGCAGTCACACAAGGGGTGACCTTCCAAGGAAGATGGTCAAGTCAGGAAACTCTTCTTCACATAAACGTGCTGGAGTTGAGGGCCATTTACAACGGCCTTCTACAAGCGGAGCATCTTCTTCTAAACCGGCCTGTCCTGATCCAATCGGACAATGTGACAGCAGTAGCGTACATAAACCACCAAGGCGGCACAAAAAGCAGAACAGCAATGGCAGAAGCCTCAAAGATTCTTCGCTGGGCAGAGACTCGGGTAAGCGCTCTGTCGGCAATTTTCCTTCCGGGAGTGGACAACTGGGAAGCAGACTTCCTCAGCAGACATGATCTACATCCAGGGGAGTGGAGCCTCCATCAGGAGGTCTTCTCCCTACTAACGAATCTATGGGGGGTTACTCACACAGACATGATGGCGTCCCGCCACAACAAAAAACTACTAAAGTATTGTTCCCGGTCCAGGGACCCTCAGGCGGCGGCAGTGGATGCACTGACGTCACCTTGGGTGTATCCGTCTGTGTACGGTTTCCCTCCGCTTCCTCTCATTCCAAAGGTTCTGAGAATCCTAAGAAAATCACAGATTCCAGCGCTCCTTGTAGTTCCAGACTGGCCAAGGAGAATTTGGTACCCGGATCTTCAGGAGTTGTTAGTCGAATATCTATGGCCTCTTCCTCTTCTCGAGGATCTGCTGCGGCAGGGCCCGTTCGTCTATCAAGACTTACAGCGGCTACGTTTGACGGCATGGCGGTTGAACGCCAGATTTTAGCCCGTAAAGGTATTCCTGATGAAGTCATCCCCACTCTTATACTTGCTAGGAAGGGTGTAACGTCGAAACACTATCACCGTATTTGGAGGAAATATATTTCTTGGTGCGAGTCCAAGAGAGCTCCAGTGGAGAAGTTTGACCTTGGACGTTTTCTCCATTTTCTACAAAATGGAGTGGATGCGGGCCTTAAATTAGGCTCCATAAAAGTGCAGATTTCTGCTTTGTCAATTTTCTTTCAGAAACAATTGTCCTAACTTCCTGAGGTGCAGACCTTTGTAAAAGGGGTCCTGCACATCCAATCTCCTTTTGTGGCACCTTGGGACCTTAATGTGGTTTTGACATTCCTAAAATCACATTGGTTTGAAGTAAAGTGGAGTTGAAATTCCTCACTTGGAAGGTTGTCATTTTGTTAGCATTGGCATCCGCAAGGCGGGTGTCTGAATTGGCGGCCTTGTCTCACAAGAGCCCTTATTTGATCTTCCATGAAGATAGGGCAGAATTGAGAACTCAGCAGCAATTTCTGCCAAAGGTGGTTTCCTCTTTTCATATTAACCAACCTATTGTGGTGCCAGTGGCTACTGGCACTTTGGCTGAGGAAAAGTCTCTGGATGTCGTCAGAGCTTTGAAAATTTACATTGCCAGAACGGCTCCAGTTAGAAAAACAGTCTCTGTTTGTGCTATATGCTCCCAATAAACTTGGGTATCCTGCTTCCAAGCAGACCATTGCCTGCTGGATATGTCACAAAATTTTAGTCAAATCATCATGCATAGGACACCACAAATAGGTTGAACTCGATGGACAATTGTCTTTTTTCAACCTCCGATACTATGTTACTAATTCAGCAGGCTCATTCCACGGCAAGTTTACCGTTACCTAAATCGGTAAAAGCCCATTCCACTAGGAAGGTGGGCTCGTCCTGGGCGGCTGCCCGGGGTGTCTCGGCATTACAACTTTGCCGAGCTGCTACTTGGTCGGGATCAACCACGTTTGCTAAGTTTTGAGGACCTAAAGTTTGGTCAATCGGTGCTGCAGTCATCCGCACTCTCCCGCCCGGTATAGAGCTTTGGTATAATCCCATGGTTCTTTTGGTGTCCCCAACATCCTCAAGGACGTAATAGAAAACAGGATTTTAATACCTACCGGTAAATCCTTTTCTATAAGTCTGTAGAGGATGTTGGGCGCCCGTCCCAGTGCGTACTGTATATCTGCAGTTTAGTTCTGGTTACACACAGGTTGTGTTATGGTTTCTTCAGCTTGTTGCTGAATTTTGTTCATGTCCGTTGGCATGTGTTCAGTTAAATGCCATGTTATTCGGCATGTTTATGGCGTCAGCTGGTATGATGCTCACCTTGTTAATTCCTTTCCTCAAAATGTCCATCTCTCCGGGGCACAGTTCCAAATGGAGTCTGGGGAGGGATATAGAGGGAGGAGCCAGGTCACGCCCCCTTTGAAAGTCTTAAAGTGCCCATGTCTTCTGCGGATCCGTCTATATCCCATGGTTCTTTTGGTGTCCCCAACATCCTCTACGGACTTATAGAAAAGGATTTACCGGTAGGTATTAAAATCCTGTTCTTTCTGTGTTTGTAACGTGTTTTAATTGCATATAGTTAAAGTTTTTAACTGCTTTCATTGATCAACAAGTAATGTTAACGATGTTTGGACTATGCCCATCTGTGTTATTTAGCCACGCCATTTGGTTATCAGTGGCTTGGGAAAGGGACCATAGTGTCAAGCATTTGCTTATTAGACCCCTGAGCTTCAGGTTAACTGCAATATACAAGTTATAAGGTCTTTTTTTTATTTTATTTATTTATTTTATTCCAATACTATGAAATTGTATCATTATGTATCCATTGCTTTTTTAGTATTGTGCACGTGATTTATACTGTACGGATGACTTGCACCCATATGCTCTTCTTTGGGGTAATATTGTTCACATTAAGTTGCAGTGTATCTATACATCATGGAATGTAGTTAATATACCGGCTGTCGGGATCCTGACACCGGAAAAATTCAGTTTAAACTCCCCGTTATTTCTGCTAGGGTGTGGGTCCATGACACCACCCGAAGGAGAATAGAACCTGTGGCGAGCAAAGCTTGCCACTGGGGCCATAGTGTGACGAGTGCAGCGAGCCTGCAAGTGGACTCACTACGCTCACTGTCTGTATTGTGGCTGCCGGGGTGCCACTGTCTGGATCCTGACAGCCGGGATATCATACTGAACCTGTACATCACATGTCCTACTTTGGCCAGGTGTACCATGAAGGGCTTCTCAGATGATTTGGATTATTTCAGGAAGGGTCTATCTTCCTCACATGTATTTTTATGCATTTATATTTTTGACCCTCTATCTCCATCTCGGTTATGCATTAGCAGAGCTGTTTTTGTGTGGGTCCTGTTAGACTTCATGCCCTACACGGTAAGATTTTTTTTTTTGGGACTATATTGCACAATATCTGGCTAGAGCGCCATATAGTGCACTATATCTTACCATGTGTATGCACTATATTGTACAGTATGTAATATAGTGCTGTACGCGGTTTCGCGTGTTGGATCTGATGATCTATATTGGATGAACATGCAGCTCAATTTTGGCTAGATAGTACACTATCTAGTGCATATTGTACCGTGTGTCTGTTAACATACGATATTGTATACAATTTGTGTCATCACAATAGCGAGAAACCATATCTATGCTCTATCTTATGCTAAATCTTATTGTTGTGCTAAATCTCATGATATATATTACTGTGTGTATGCACTATTTTGTTTGTTCAGGAGCTCAGGGAAATACTGTAGGATATCTTAACTTAGCCAAAATCTTACCATGTGTACCCATATGTATAGAGATTTCAAGGATATTTGTTAAAATGGGATATCGATTACTATGAATCTCAAGATCTGCTTATTGAGTGTTATGGACCCCATACACTTGTGCGATGCCCCGCGACGCGACATCACGTGGCATCGCACCGGCAGTTCAGGTGCGATAAAATAGCACCTGAACTGCCGAAGTGATTACCATGCGATAGATCGCATGGTAATCACATGATGGGGGTGCGTCGCCACCGAGTGGGAGCGGCCTCTGGCCGCTCCCAGCGGGTGCCCATCGCAAATTGCAGTGCGATATATTGCATGTGTTTAAAAAAAAAACAACACATGCGATCGCACTGCGATGCGAGAAATATTATGTGCAGCACATACTATCATGAGACGCGACATTCAAGCGGCGTGCCCGCGCATTGCGTCTCATGGTACCTTTAAAGGTGCATACAATCCTTCGATTTCTCTCAGATACGGTGGAAATCGAAGAATAGCACCTAATATCTCACAAGTGTATGGGCACATAAGGTCTTCTGTTTAGTCCAGCACCGACTCCCTTTTTTTGTTTTAAATCTGTTTTTTATTTTTTTTATTTTTTTTTATTTTCAGCATAACAACCACATGAAAGATATAATGCAATACAATGTCGAAAATAGCATACATTAAACAATAAAATGCAATTGTCATGTTATATACAAACTACCTTGGTAGCATAGGAGAACAGAAAGGAAGCTCAATGTGTAATTCCCAGTAACGGTCACAATGGGGGTCATTCCGGGTAGTTCGCTCGCTAGCTGCTTTTAGCAGCATTGCACACGCTAGGCCGCCGCCCTCTGGGAGTGTATCTAAGCTTAGCAGAATTGCGAACGAAAGATTAGCAGAACTGCTACTAAATAATTCTTAGCAGTTTCTGAGTAGCTCCAGACCTACTCACAGATTGCGATCACCTCAGTCCGTTTAGTTCCTGATTTGACGTCACAAACACGCCCTGCGTTCGGCCAGCCACTCCCCCGTTTCTCCAGACACTCCCGGGTTTTTCCCTGACACGCCTGCGTTTTTTTAAGCACACTCCCGGAAAACGCTCAGTTACCACCCAGAAACGCCCCTTTCCTGTCAATCATTTACCGATCAGCAGTGCGACTGAGAATCATCGCTCGAACACCTGCAAATCTACTACATTTTGTGTTAAATAACTTAGCGCATGCGCAGTTAGCAACAAATCGCAGCATAGCGAAAATTGGCAGCGAGCGAACAACTCTGAATGACCACCAATATTCTAAATATAGTGTAACATTCCAACCAAGGCTGGAAAGAAATCAGACGGGGAGTAAAGATGGAAAGGGGCGGGGCTCATGTCAGATTGGCATAATGCAACATCACAAAGAGGGCAAAACTTAGAACAGGGGTGGGTTCTAGGGTATCAGGGCAAAGTCATTAGATAACAATGGAGATACCAGGTTGTGTTTTCAAAAACCTTCTTAATGTCTGTTCGGATTGGGGAATCCAGAAACTCTATGTAAATACCGCATTTTATATAGAATCTAGAGCAGGGGTCTTCAACCCGTGGCCCGCGGGCCACAGGTGGCCCGCTGCTATGGTTTCTATGGCCCGCCGACGCGCCCGCCCGCAGCGCACATATGAACACAAAAAAATAAAAAAATTTTTTTCCCTTTCCCGGAGTCATGTGACTCCCCCGCACTGTCACTGGTTGCCTGTGAAGAAGGGGAGTAGCTCCTCTTAGGCTGGTCAGTGGTCTGGTCACCCTTACTGTGTCTCCCTCCCTGTGTCTCCCTCCGCCTGCAGTGTTGAATAGGTGGGTGAGAGCGGCGGGGACCCGGCTGGGGGGGGGTGCGGCAAGTTACCATTGAGAGCAGGGGGCAGTGCGGGAACCCGGCGGGCGGGAGCGGAGGGGGTGCGGCAGCATGTATGCAGCCTGAGCATGGCTGTGTGCGGCGGGGACCTGGCGCGGGGGGGGGGGGGGGGGGGGCTGCGGCAGGAGAATAAAAGTGTATAAGTGTTGAGGGCAGGGGGCAGTGCAGGAACCCGGCGTGCGGGAGCGGCGGGGACGGGGGTGCGGCAGCCTGAGCATGGCAGTGAATAAATTAGTATTGAGGGCAGGGGGCGTGGCGGGGGACCCAGCAGGGGGTGTATTAAGTATTAAGAGCAGAGATGGCAGGGAGCATGCTTTGACAATGCTGCTGTCTGTCTGTGATGGGGAGGAGGGAGGGTATGATAGCACCTATGTCTTGACATAGGCGCTATCATACCCTCCCTCCCCCCATCACAGACAGCAGCAATATTGTGAAAGCATGCCCACATTATACCCACCAGTCCAGTGATACTGCCGTATGAGTCCAGTTCAGTGCTTACAGACCAACATCTTGAGAATACTCTGCGCATAGCGACTTCTAACATTGATGCCAACATCGACAAGCTGGCCAAGCAAAAACAATGCCAAGTTTCCCACTGATATGAACTTATTATAATAACAAAGGTAAAGTAGACCATGTTTCATTCATTAAATTACAATAATTATCTTTTGAAGTCTTTTTTATGGTCTTATGAGTCTAGAAAAGGTCTCATTACAATCATAAATTAAAATTTAGATTCTAAATACCGCAGTATAGCTTAGTGGCCCTCGGCTTCGTTTCATTTTTTTATGTGGCCCACACTGTCTTAAAGGTTGAAGACCCCTGATCTAGAGACTCCATGCTCTATAGCTGGAAAGATTGATTCTTTCAAAATAAAGAAGTTCTAGCAGGGAAGATTGAACTTCATAGAAGAATGGAGCAGCAGATTGGATCCAGTTCCTTAGGATAGTTTGCTTTGCCAGTTAATATGACTGTAAGGAGTGGGAACAGATTAGAGCCAGTTCACTCTTGGAGAAGAGGAGCCCAGGTATCAAAATTGTAAAAGAGCATGGAAGTGATGTGAAAAGGCAAGTGTAAACCAGTCATAGCATTAATAAACCCCAATATTTTGTTACAAAAACAAGTACTTGTCCTACATCCCCAAAACAGTGTTGCAACTTTGCCCCAGGCTGTTTATACCTGACGAGACAGGCAACTGTCTGAAATGTAGTGAGGGAGTGATGCCCTATTAATAAAATTCACATGGACTTCCTGTAGTGCTGAACAAAATAAATACTTTAGAGCAGTGGTTCCCAAACTGTGTGCCGTGGCTCCCTGGGGTGCCTCGGGACACTTGCAGGGGTTCCTCGGATTGGTGGTCCAGGACCAATTCAAATTATTTATGGTCAATATAATAGGCAAAACCAGTGTTAGTAGCTGTCGGTTATAAAATATGGGGACAAAAAGAAGCAAATCTTGTCCCTCACCACACAATTGAGCCTAAGGAGGACATATAAACACAATCTACTTAATTTAATATTTTTCTAAATTTCTCAATAAGAAATTTTTGGCCTAGGGGTGCCATGAAAAAAATTCTGATATTCTAGGGCGCCGTGATTCAAAAAAGTTTGGAAACCACTGCTTTAGAGTATTACTTAAGAATTAGTTCAGAGGGGAGGGGGGTGTCCAGAACTCCAGACATACCAAGACATACGTTGAAATCCATGTATCTGATTTAACAGCAACTAAATTTGAGCATAAATACTTGATTTTGTAGGGGTTGGTTTTGACCAACTGCACTTTTATTACAATTGCAGGAAACCAAAGATGAAGAAAGCACCATTTAATACAGGTGCAAGCAGTTAGTGCTCTACTACTGCAGAGCAACATGTCTCAGCATGCTGGGACTGCAGAAGCTTGCCATGGTTGTAAAAAATGGAGCCTGACCAGAGTATAGAAGTAGACCTTAATGACACTATACCTTCACTACAGCCAACCTGCCCCTTTTGTGAAACTGCCCCATGTGCCTTATACTTGCGTTTGAATAGTAGCCAATATGGAGCAATACAGGGTTCAAGCTGCAATGATTTCAGTTGGCACCGAAAGCTGGAACTATGTATGTATCATTAACAAATAACTTCCTGCCTTTTTGTTTTTCCTAGGAGACTGTTGTATTTTCCCCTAAAAACATTTCTCTTTTCCAATAAATCATGTTTCATTTGAAACTTTTAATGAAATGTTTACATTTCTTTTTTTGTTTTAGAAACCGTACCTCCATCAAACTGTACATCTGAATCCACTAATGGCAGCTGTATTGCCACAGGTAATGTTTCGTCTATTTCTGTCACAGTAAGCGAAATGAAAGGCTGGATATCTTGTATGCTAATTTAACCCTAAACTTTTCTGTATTGTTATGCTGTGTACACATTAAACAATAATGTGTACCCAGCGAGATCAGGCCGACTGACTCGGCGGGGGTGCCAGCATCGGCAAATGCATACACACTTGATGATGCCTGCAGCGATAGAGTTGCATATAAAGATGACAGGGGATGTCGCTAGTGACCAGTTGGAGTGCCAATTGCTAGCGATGTAGTGGGTACACATTAGGAAATTTTTTAACTATTTGTCCTAATGACTTGTCATTATCGTACAAATTGCTCAAATTGTCAGCTAATGTGTACGCAGCTTTACACTCTCCAAACTCTAAATATTCACCTTGTATAGATTAGTTTTCTGTAATCTATTGCAACATTGATTCTTGTAGCGATTTATATTGTTTATACTAACAAAACTCCAACACCTGACTATTTGAAAGGGAGATGTTTATTTTGCTTAGGACAGTGCGTATTGGGGTGTCTCCATGTGGTGGTGTTTTCTCTGCATTTTTTTGTTCTATATCCTGTGTTCCATTTAATGAATGTTTAAAGTCAGCCTGTTACTAATGTACTTTTCAGACGATGGTTAAATCCTTAAAACTAGGTTAAAAGTAGGATGAATTGTTTCTTATGGGCTTGTTTTCTCCATTGCATTACAAAATTGTAATTTCATGTTTAAAATGAGATTTTATTGGTGAATGTGCAGCTATTGATCACGTTTCCCAACTCGCTTGTAAACAAGACTAGAAAATAAGTTACCAATTACTTAGTAACCCAGATTATTGTAAAAACGGTGTTGCTTAGAAGTTAAGCATGGATCTCTCCTTGTGTATGCCCCACAGCGATAGCTATCGCCAGTGGTAGATTGGCCTTCATGCAGGCTCAATCTAGCACTTTGCTCATTTCGCAGCTGGGTGAAATGAATGTCGTTGTCGCCCCCCTTCCTCGCTCAGCACAAATCGCGCTGTGCTGGGCGGGGGGAGAGATGTGTGCTGAGCGGTCTGTGCTAGATCACTCAGCACACATCTCCCCCATGTGTACGGCCCTTAAGAGTTTAGTACAGTTGGGCTACATTATTGAAACTAGATAATATTTGATAATATTGTCATGCCCATAAAAAGATTGATCTCTGTATATCTTGTATCTCAGCAAGCATAGCCATGAATACTTCTCATTCATACTGAGAGACTTATGTTTTTAACACGTACCAATACAGATTACAGTAAGTATTTTGTTTTAAGATACTTCGGGCCTAATTAAGAGCAATGCCAATGTTCACAGAGCTGAGCAATTTAAAAAACAAATATATAATATTATTATTATTATTATTATATTTTTATTTTTTTTAACGCTACTGCGTGTGTGCGAAAATCCCTAAACTCCTATAGTGCAAGCATTAAACAGTCACTGGGGCAGATGTATTAACCTGGAGAGAAGGCATAAGGAAGTGTTAAACCAGTGATATGTGCAAGGTGATAAATGCACCAGCCAATCAGCTCTTAACTGTTAATATACATATTGGAGCTGATTGGCTGGTGCGTTTATCACTTTGCATTTATCACTGGTTTATCACTTCCTTATGCCTTCTCCAGATTAATACATCTGCCCCACTGTTTGCTATTGAGATGCACGGTATTAGAATTGTCTTGAAAAGGTGTTAGACGTTACTTGGTGGTAACTAAACATATGCATGGAACTAATCCAGCAACACTGCCATAACACGCCCATAAGATGAAGTGTTTGCTAACTCAGATAATCAGTCGTTGATTTTGCAGGCCATACATAGATGGTAAATTTTACATGTCATAAGTAAATCTCAATTGTGTGACAGAAGGTGGCATCTAAAGACGCACCAGGCAGTATTACAGCGTCTATGGATGCTGGCAGTGCCTTGCATGGATGTACAGAAGGGAAGGACTTTTGAGCGCTATTTGCAAAGACGCAGATGACTGACCAGCAAAAGGCCCTTAGTGTTATCCTATACAGTTGGTTTCTATTGCAGGGTGGATATGTACTATTTTTCTTTACAATAACAAGTTGCAGAACTTGGATAAAACAGAGTAATCCTTTGGAGGCAGATGTGTTAATCTGGAGAAGGCAGAAGGAAGTGATAAACCAGTGATATGTGCAAGGTGATAAACGTACCAGCCAATCGGCTCTTAACTGCTAATTTACATATTGGAGCTGATTGGCTGGTGCGTTTATCACCTTGCACTTAACACTGGTTTATCATTTCCTTATGCCTTCTCCAGGTTAATACATCTGGTACTAAAACACCAAATCCTAAAAAAATTTATATTACCAGCATGTAGTATTTTTTGTCACTTGTAACTTGTAGTGTTGTCTTTTAGTTGCTTACAAAAATGCCAACTCCTTTTTCCTTTTGGTCAATTCACACACCAGTATAGAGCTACTAGTGCAATATGTTTACAGCTATATTCACATATAATGGTGTACAATTCTAACTATAATGGGTACATTCACTGTACACGTTCACATTCAGATTGAAATGTATTACATTTCTACTTGTTTTCCATTTTAGGTGCATCTACAGTAGCGCCAGTCACAGCTGCTCCAACAGGTAATAGTGTTCACTCTAGGATTTTTTTAGGGCAAGGTGCTGAGCATTAAGGAGGGCACATTTTTATTTTGAAGGGCACATTTTTGATGTGATGCTTTGCGCACAAAGCATAGCGCATGTTTATAGTTTTTGTACATACATTTTGCCCTTCGTAAATAATATACCCATACATACATATAAGACACCTAACATGTGTACTGAGAAACATACAGTATATGTCCAGTCTTCATGTAAGATCGGCTGTAGCATATACATAAGTAGATAATTATAATGTCTTTTCCAGTGCTGAAGTAGTTATAATCCGTATGTGTTTATAAAACAGAAAAGTTAAACAATGGGTTAAAATATATAAAAAAAAAATAAGTCTGTTCTACTAGGGAAATACTGTAAGCAGTACATGCTCACTGCTTACCCTGTTCTTTCCCTCTTTATCAGAGTGCTGTGTTATTTACAGTGCCTCCTCTGCCATCCAGTTGGCTAAGGATAGAAATTGTGTTCCAATTTCAGAGGTGGGCAAGGAGTAGAGTACTACATTGTAACATGCACTCACTGTTGCATTCTGTATACAAGGGGGCGATTTAAGGTCCTGCAGGGTGCACTGAGAAAGGGCAGGGTGCTTTTTCACATTTCAAAAATGGGCAGGGTGCAGCACCCTGCTGAAACAGCCTAGAAGGAACACTAAGGTAATAGATTATCTTTGTTTGCAAAGTTATGATGTGTACTGAAAGTGGTGCCGTTACATTGAGGGGCAGATGTATTAAGCCTGGTGAAGTGATAAAGTGGAAAGTGATAACGCGCTAGCCAGTCAGCTCCTGTCATTTTTCAAACCCAGTCTGTAACATGGAAGTTAGGAGCTGATTGGCTGGTGCGTTATCACCTTCCATTTTATCACTTCACCAGGCTTAATAAATTGCCCCTGACTTCTGTATTGGCAGCATTGGATTGTGCCTTTTCGCCCCAGATTTGGGGGACATTTGGCAAATTATTATTTTCTCTGACGTCCTAGTGGATGCTGGGAACTCCGTAAGGACCATGGGGAATAGCGGGCTCCGAAGGAGACCGGGCACTCTAAGAAAGAATTAGGACTACCTGGTGTGCACTGGCTCCTCCCTCTATGCCCCTCCTCCAGACCTCAGTTAGAATCTGTGCCCGGCTCGAGCTGGATGCACACTAGGGGTTCTCCTGAGCTTCTAGAAAAAGTATATTTAGGTTTTTTATTTTCAGTGAGATCTGCTGGCAACAGACTCACTGCTACGAGGGACTTAGGGGAGAGAAGCGAACCTACCTGCTTGCAGCTAGCTTGGGCTTCTAGGCTACTGGACACCATTAGCTCCAGAGGGATCGAACACAGGCCCAGCCTCGGTCGTCCGGTCCCGGAGCCGCGCCGCCGTCCCCCTTGCAGAGCCAGAAGCAAGAAGATCGTCCAGGAAATCGGCGGCTGAAGACTCCGGTCTTCATTAAGGTAGCGCACAGCACTGCAGCTGTGCGCCATTGCTCCCCATGCACACCTCACACTCCGGTCACTGATAGGTGCAGGGCGCTGGGGGGGGGGGGCGCCCTGGGCTGCAATAAGATTACCTTACATTGGCAAAAAATACACATAATATAGTCATTAAGACTATTTCTCCTTCATCCACTAGGGGCCACTGGAGCGTAGTTACAATGGGGAATAGTAGGCAGTAATTGGGAGCTGGCACTTTAAACAAAATTCTAACCCTGTGGCTAGCTCCTCCCCTACTATCTCCCCTCCAAGCCAGTCTTAGTTTAGTGCCCAAGGGAGCTGGTTCACTTGGGTTTAGCTGAAGAAATTTTTATTTTTTCTTTATTATTTTATTTTTTCTCACATACACACACAGACTGGCAGCTCTGCCACTGCCAGTCTGCACCGTGGGAGCTGCCGGCGGGGTCCCATCGCAGCTGCGTGCGGCTAGGGATGGGCCCCGGCTGAGGGAGACACTGAGCTCTCCTGAGTTGGCGGACACCGCTGCGTGCGGCGCGTGTCGCGGCCACTCCATCCAGCAGAAGATTCCGGCAGCAAGGCAGCGGTGAGTATAAAAAATGGTCGGACACCGCTGCGTGCGGCGCGTGTCGCGGCCACTCCATTCGGACACCGCTGCGTGCGGAGTGTGTCGGGGCCACCCCTGAAAGGTGAGTGTGTGCATACCCTCCACCCAGGCATGGGTTGAAGGGGTGACAAGGGGTTTTTTGCTGAGAGCCCTTCTATAGACTAGAGGGTTAGTGCTCCTTCTCTAGCTATAACTAGACTGTCAGTGACTACAGAAGTGCTTCTCCCATAGCCTAATGGTATGGTGCTCCGTATAGCATACACTGGGTTCCCAGCCCCATGATAAGATGTTTCTTAGCACCCTGACAACCTACCACCCCCCCAACCCCCCCCCCCCCCCCTCCTCGGATTATTATTATTATTTTTATTCACCAAAAAAAAAAAAAAAAAAAAAAAGCGCTGTGCCGCGCTCACATCCGCCCGACCGCCAGCCGCCCGCTCTCCTCGCTGCTCGGATCCCTGGCAGCGCGGCTCACAGAGCCGCTACAGGGATCCGACATAGGCGCGCATTGCAGTTTTAAATTTGGCGCCGTCAAGGAGGGGGGCGGGGCTTAATCCCGCTCTGCGCGCCCGGAAGTAACAGCGCGCCGGGGACCCGTTCTTCAGCAGCGCGGGACGGAGGCCACGCGTCACGGCAAGAGAGTTACAGTGGGGAAGGGGGGGCACTCGGGGGCACTGCAAGGTACAGGTTTTGTTTATTGCAGCCTGTCACTGCACACAGTATCGTGCAGGACAGATAGGCTGCTGTGGCTACGTTCTTCCCTGCTTCCCTCCCCTCCCTCCCATTCTGCCTATAGCTGTTTACTGTGGGGGAAGGGTATCAAGTTTAGGTGCTGCCAGGGCCACTAAAGGCTCCAAGGCAGCTCAAAAGCAGGGTCAGGTTTTAAGTGAGGAATCACAACAATCAGCCCAGACCTCCTCGGAACCCCAGAGCGCCCCGACATGGACGACACAACTCACAGAGGTGATGTCCCTGCTGACGGGGGAACTTAAAGCCTCTCGGAAAGATAGAGAGGCGGCCCAGTTCCGACAGCTTGTCCCGGTACCGGTGCCAGAACCTGCATGGGCAGTCTCATTGGCAAAGTCAGTGGAAGGACTTTCCAGGGCTGTAATACCTTCCCAAGCCCCGTCCTTTAGTCCCCCCCAACAGGCTGCAAAAAAGAGATTGCTAGCCTCGGTGTTACAGGACTTTGACGATGATATGCCTCAATTAGATGAGGCGGAGTTAGATGTGCAGCATATACAGGAAGTGGATATCCAGGATACTGACGATCAGGTATATGGGGACTCTGAACCAGTAGCACAGGGTATAGAGGCTCTTATTACTGCTATTCGCTCAGTGTTACAGGTGGAGGAGACGGAAGACACCTTACGCCCTTCAAGGTTTGGCACAGACCAATACCTGCCGGTGACTTTTCCAGTTTCGGAGGAGCTGGATGCGCTCATAACGACAGCCTGGAAGCATCCAGACGCAAGATTTCAGGTATCAAGAAAAATGTTGTCTTCCTATCCTTTTCCCGCAGATAGCAGAACGCGCTATGAGAACTCTCCGATCGTGGATCCTTCGGTGTCTCATCTGTCCAAAAAGACGGTCCTGCCTGTTCCGGGGGCAACTTCACTTAAGGAGGCGCCAGATAGGAAGTTGGAGTCTACCTTAAAGAATATTTACTCTGCGGCAGGGGTTTTGCAGCGCCCGGCACAGGTAGGTTGTTGGGTCAACAAGGCGATCGAAGCTTGGGCGGAACAATTGTCCTCTGGAATTCGTGACGAATTACCGGCGGATCAATTGATAGACCTGGCGGAGCACATCCGTGAATCAGCCCTTTATCTTTGCGAAGCGTCCAAGGACATAGGTGTTCTCGGAGCTAGAATTTCTGCTTTAACAATTGCGGCCCGCAGAACGTTATGGCTCCGAAATTGGCAGGCGGATACGGAATCCAAAAGGGCGGCAGAGGCGTTACCCTTTACGGGTGAGTTTCTGTTTGGTAAAGATCTGGATGCCTGGATCTCTACGGCTACGGGGGGTAAGTCGGCTTATCTTCCTTCTACTGCTCCAGCCGCTCGCAGACCATATAGGGGTCCCTCTTTTCGATCCTTTCGTGCCCCTTCCAGGTTTCGAGGACGGGCCAGGGGTGGAGCTTCTACCTTCCGTGGCCAGAGAGGTAGAGGTAGAGGCGGTGGCAGGGGTAGAGGTTCCGCAGCCTCAACCCAGTCAGACGTTAAGTCTTCTGGCACTGCCACCGCATGACGGGCCTCCCTCCCACCTGGGGGATCACAGGGTGGGAGCTCGTTTGTGGGATTTCAAGGAGGTCTGGATACAGTCCTGCCCAGATGCTTGGGTCCGGGATCTCATCACTTGCGGTTACAAGCTCGTTTTTCGGGAACAACCACCCCAGCGGTTCTTTACCACGGGTTTGCCAGTTTCCGACAACCGGGGAGTTGCCTTACAAACCGCGGTCCAGAAGCTTCTGTCTGCAAGGGTAGTGATCCCGGTTCCCTCGCATCATCGAAAACGGGGCTATTACTCAAGCCTGTTTCTTGTACCGAAGCCGGACGGCTCAGTCAGACCAATCCTGAACTTGAAGGACCTCAATCCGTATTTGAAGGTGTTCAAGTTCAAGATGGAGTCTCTCCAGTCTGTTATTGCGGGGTTGGAAAAGGACGAGTTTCTGGCATCCTTAGACATCAAGGACGCATACTTACATGTTCCCATTTGGCCTCCTCACCAGGCTTTTCTCCGGTTCGCAATACAGGACACTCATTTACAGTTCCAGGCCCTTCCTTTCGGTCTCTCTTCTGCCCCCAGAGTGTTCACAAAGATCATGGCGGTCATGATGGCCCTACTTCGGAAGCAGGGTGTGACAATTGTCCCCTATCTGGACGATCTGCTAATAAAAGCAAACACAGCAGAACGATTACTTCAGAATATCCAGATGACACAGGACTTTCTGATCCGACACGGGTGGGTCCTGAATTTCCCGAAGTCTCACTTATGCCCCGCACAACGGCTGTTGTTTCTGGGAATGATTCTCGACACGGTCAGTCAGAGGGTTTTCCTTCCGCGGGACAAGATACTTTCTCTGCAAACACTGGTAAGACTGGTCCTTCAGCACCATCGGGTGTCGGTATATCTGTGCATTCGCCTGCTGGGAAAGATGGTAGCGGCGTTCGAGGCTCTTCCGTACGGTCGCTTCCACTCTCGACCGTTTCAACTATGTCTTCTAAATCAATGGTCAGGATCTCATCTGTTCCTTCATCAGCGGGTGACGCTATCTCCAAAAGCACGGTCATCGCTACTCTGGTGGCTCCAGTCGACCCATCTGTTGGAAGGAAGACTGTTCGGCATATGGGATTGGACTCTCCTCACCACGGACGCCAGTATGCGAGGCTGGGGAGCAGTGACCCTGGGACATCAGTTTCAGGGGCGCTGGTCAATCCACGAATCCGCTCTCCACATAAACATCCTCGAACTAAGGGCGGTGTACAACGCCCTGCTGCAGGCACATCACCTCCTGCAAGGTCGAGCGGTCAGAGTTCAGTCCGACAACGCCACGACGGTAGCATACATCAACCGTCAGGGCGGCACTCGCAGCCGAGCAGCGATGAGGGAAGTCACCAACATCCTTCTTTGGGCGGAGAAATATGCTCTGTCCTTATCGGCAATATTCATCCCGGGAGTGGACAATTGGGAAGCCGACTATCTAAGTCGGCAGGACATGCACCCGGGAGAATGGTCGCTACATCCCCAGGTGTTTGGGCAACTGGTCCGCCGGTGGGGAAGACCACAGATCGACCTCATGGCGTCCCGCCTGAACCATCAGTTGCCTCTTTACTACTCTCGGACAAGGGACCCGACGGCGGCGGGCGTGGATGCTCTAACGGCTCCTTGGAATTTCCAATTCGTTTACCTCTTTCCTCCGTTTCCGCTGTTGCCAAAGGTTCTGCAACGCATCAAGAGAGAAGACGCTCTGGTTCTCCTAATAGCTCCAGATTGGCCGCGCAGGGTTTGGTACTCCGCTCTACATCAGTTGTCGGTGGCCGAGCCTTGGACCCTACCACTACGAGACGACCTTCTACAACAGGGCCCCTTTTGTTATCCAGACTTACGCAGGCTACGTTTGACGGCGTGGCTGTTGAGAAAGCCATCTTGACAAGGAAGGGGATTCCTCGTACAGTTATACCTACTATGCTTCGGGCTAGAAAGTCGGTTACATCTTCTCACTACTACCGCATTTGGAAGGCCTATGTAGCATGGTGTGAAAGTCGACAGTATTCTCCTTCCGTGTATAGCTTAGCCCGTCTTCTCCGTTTTTTGCAGGCAGGTTTTTCAGCAGGCCTAAGACTAGGCTCACTAAAGGTGCAGGTCTCTGCTCTTTCGGTTTTCTTCCAGAAACGGTTAGCCTTGCTGCCTGAGGTTCAGACCTTCTTTCAAGGGATTCTTCGAATACAGCCTCCCTTCCGTCCTCCGACAGCACCATGGGACCTCAGTCTGGTCCTGTCCTTTCTGCAGTCTTCAATGTTTGAGCCCCTGGAATCAGTAGAGATAAAATATCTCACCTGGAAGGTGGTTCTGCTCCTGGCACTGGCTTCAGCTAGACGGGTGTCGGAACTGGGGGCTCTCTCTTGCAGGTCTCCTTACCTGGTGTTTCATGCGGATAGGGCCGAGCTTCGTACTCGTATGTCCTTTCTACCAAAAGTGGTGTCTGATTTTCACATCAATCAGCCGATTGTTGTACCGGCCCTCTCAGGGGACTCTCCAGATGTGAGATCATTGGACGTAGTAAGAGCGCTCAAGATCTATGTGGATAGGACTTCGACTATTCGGAAGTCTGATTCCCTATTTGTGCTGTACGACGCTGCCCGCCGTGGTTGGCCGGCATCTAAGCAGACCTTGTCTCGATGGATTCGACTGACCATCAGACAAGCTTATTTGGCGGCTTCTCGGGAACCTCCATCTTCTATTTCAGCACACTCCACACGCTCTGTAGGACCTTCTTGGGCGGCTGCCCGGGGGGTCTCTATGACTACTTTATGTCGGGCGGCTACTTGGTCCGGCCGTCATACTTTTGTCAGATTCTACAAGTTTGACACTTTTGCGGCCTCTGCATCTCACTTTGGCCGAGCGGTTTTACAGGACTCTCAGCGCTCTCCCACCCGTTCTGGGAGCTCTGGGACGTCCCCATTGTAACTACGCTCCAGTGGCCCCTAGTGGATGAAGGAGAAATCAGGATTTTGGTACTTACCGATAAATCCCTTTCTCCGATTCCACAGGGGCCACTGGACGCCCGCCCAGCGCTGTTCTTCCTTGTTGTTTTTTGTTTAACGGTCTGCGGTTCAATTGATGACCGTTGGTTGAGTTCAGGTTAACCTGTTTATGATTATTAGGTTCGATTCCAGGGTTAGTTTGGATTATCCTGGTTCAGTAGACGTCAATAACCTCCTCTACCTTTATAGGTTTCTCTATTACAGCTCTCCTTGGGCACAGTTTTACGTAGACTGGCTTGGAGGGGAGATAGTAGGGGAGGAGCTAGCCACAGGGTTAGAATTTTGTTTAAAGTGCCAGCTCCCAATTACTGCCTACTATTCCCCATTGTAACTACGCTCCAGTGGCCCCTGTGGAATCGGAGAAAGGGATTTATCGGTAAGTACCAAAATCCTGATATATGTGTAAAATCCCCTGCCATATATCCATAAAAAAAGCGGGAGAAGTCCGCCGTGAAGGGGGCGGGGCTATCTCCCTCAGCACACTGGCGCCATTTCCTCTCACAGCTCCGCTGGAAGGACGCTCCCCAGGCTCTCCCCTGCAGTTTCCAGGCTAAATAGGGTAAAAAAGAGAGGGGGGGCACTAAATTTAGGCGCAAATACTATATATATATATATATATATATATATATATATATATATATATATATATATATATATATATATATATATATATAATAAATATTTATTTTGGAAAGGGGGGGATAGGGGTATCTGCGACTATCAGTGTCTAATATATTAATAAAAAATGAAGAATATTATGATACGGTATATATATAAAAAAACACAATATTTATTTATACAATTTAAGACATGATGCTGGATAAAAAGTATACGGAGAATAAAAGCCTAAAAAAAATTTTTTGTAAAAATTACAAGGTACAAAAAAGATCAAAATGACTGAGTGGCTATGTGCAATTTAGCTAGAACCCAGGATAAAAAATTCATTAATCTAAAACCTATAATAAAAAATTGATGTATATATTTTAGAGATAAGAGAGTAGTGCTTATCTTTAGAGATGGAGAGTCAGTAGAGGTACACCCAACGCGTTTCGTCCTTAAGACTTCATCAAGGGGTGTATATATATATATATATATATATAGCTGCTATAGGGTAAAATCACTCATTATAGTGTACATCCCTGTGATTTATAGCGCTGTGGTGTGTGCTGGCATACTCTCTCTCTCTGTCTCCCCAAAGGACTTTGTGGGGTCCTGTCCTCAGTCAGAGCATTCCCTGTGTGTGTGCGGTGTGTCGGTACGGCTGTGTCGACATGTTTGATGAGGAGGCTTATGTGGAGGCGGAGCAGGTGCCGGTAAATGTGATGTCACCCCCTGCGGGGTCGACACCTGAATGGATGGATATGTGGAAGGAATTACGTGACAGTGTCAACTCCTTACATAAGAGGTTTGATGACATAGCAGATGTGGGACAGCCGGCTTCTCAGTCCATGCCTGCCCAGGCGTCTCAAAAGCCATCAGGGGCTCAAAAACGCCCGCTACCTTAGATGGCAGACACAGATGTCGACACGGATACTGACTCCAGTGTCGACGACGATGAGACTAGTGTACATTCCAATAGGGCCATCCGTTACATGATTACGGAAATGAAAAATGTGTTGCACATTTCTGACATTAACCCTGGTACCACAAAAAAGGGTATTATGTTTGGGGAGAAAAAGCAACCTGTGGTTTTTCCCCCTTCTGAAGAATTAAATGAAGTGTGTGATGAAGCGTGGGTTTCCCCCGATAAGAAACTGGTAATTTCCAAAAAGTTACTAAGGGCGTACCCTTTCCCACCAGAGGATAGGATACGTTGGGAGACATCCCCTAGGGTGGATAAAGCGCTCACACGCTTGTCAAAGAAGGTGGCACTACCGTCTCCGGATACGGCCGCCCTAAAGGAGCCTGCGGATAGAAAGCAGGAGGCTATCCTGAAGTCTGTATATACACACTCCGGTATTATACTGAAACCGGCTATTGCTTCAGCATGGATGTGCAGTGCTGCAGCTGCGTGGTCAGATTCCCTGTCTGATAACATTGATACCCTTGACAGGGACACTATATTGCTAACTGTAGAGCATATTAAAGACGTAGTCTTATACATGAGAGATGCACAGAGGGATATTTGCCAACTGGCATTTAGAATAAATGCAATGTCCATTTCTGCCAGGAGAGTATTATGGACTCGGCAGTGGACAGGTGATGCTGATTCTAAAAGGCACATGGAGGTTTTGCCTTACAAGGGTGAGGAATTGTTTGGGGATGGTCTCTCGGACCTCGTTTCCACAGCGACGGCTGGGAAGTCGACATTTTTACCCCATGTTCCCTCACAGCCAAAGAAAGCACCGTATTATCAGGTACAGTCCTTTCGGCCCCAGAAAGGCAAGCGGGTTAAAGGCGCGTCCTTTCTGCCCAGAGGCAGAGGTAGGGGGAAAAAGCTGCACCAAACAGCAAGTTCCCAGGAACAAAAGTCCTCTCCCGCTTCCTCTAAGTCCACTGCATGACGCTGGGGTTCCACAGGTGGAGCCAGGTGCGGTGGGGGGCCGTCTCCGGAACTTCAGCGACCAGTGGGTTCGCTCACGGGTGGATCCCTGGATTCTACAAGTGGTATCTCAGGGGTACAAGCTGGAATTTGAGACGTCTCCCCCTCGCCGTTTCCTCAAATCAGCCTTGCCAACTACTCCCCCAGACAGGGAGGCGGTGCTGGAGGCGATTCACAAGCTGTACTCCCAGCAGGTGATAACCAAAGTACCCCTCCTTCAACAGGGACGGGGTTACTATTCCACAATGTTTGTGGTACCGAAACCGGACGGTTCGGTGAGACCCATTTTAAATTTGAAATCCTTGAACACTTATATAAGAAGGTTCAAGTTCAAAATGGAATCGCTCAGGGCGGTTATTGCAAGCCTGGACGAAGGGGATTACATGGTATCACTGGACATCAAGGATGCTTACCTGCATGTCCCCATTTACCCTCCTCACCAGGAGTACTTCAGATTTCTGGTACAGGACTGTCATTACCAATTCCAGACGTTGCCGCTTGGTCTGTCCACGGCACCGAGGGTATTTACCAAGGTAATGGCCGAAATTATGATACTCCTTCGAAAAAAGGGAGTTATAATTATCCCGTAATTGGACGATCTCCTTATAAAGGCGAGGTCCAGGGAGCAGTTGTTGATCGGAGTAGCACTATCACGGGAAGTGCTACAACAGCACGGCTGGATCCTGAATATTCCAAAGTCGCAGCTAGTTCCTACAACGCGTCTACTGTTCCTGGGGATGGTTCTGGACACAGAACTGAAAAAAGTGTTTCTCCCGGAGGAGAAGGCCAAGGAATTGTCATCTCTAGTCAGAGACCTCCTAAAACCAAAACAGGTGTCGGTGCACCACTGCACGCGAGTCCTGGGAAAAGATGGTAGCTTCTTACGAAGCAATTCCATTCGGAAGGTTCCATGCAAGGATCTTTCAGTGGGATCTGTTGGACAAGTGGTCCGGATCGCATCTTCAGATGCATCGGCTGATAACCCTGTCTCCAAGGACCAGGGTGTCGCTGTTGTGGTGGCTGCAGAGTGCTCATCTTCTAGAGGGCCGCGGATTCGGAATACAGGACTGGGTCCTGGTGACCACGGATGCCAGCCTTCGAGGCTGGGGGGCAGTCACACAGGGAAGAAACTTCCAAGGACTATGGTCAAGCCAGGAGACTTCCCTACACATAAATATTCTGGAACTAAGGGCCATTTACAATGCCCTAAGTCAGGCAAGACCCCTGCTTCAACACCAGCCGGTGCTGATCCAGTCAGACAACATCACGGCGGTCGCCCATGTAAACCGTCAGGGCGGCACAAGAAGCAGGATGGCGATGGCAGAAGCCACAAGGATTCTCCGATGGGCGGAAAATCATGTGTTAGCACTGTCAGCAGTGTTCATTCCGGGAGTGGACAACTGGGAAGCAGACTTCCTCAGCAGGCACGACCTCCACCCGGGAGAGTGGGGACTTCATCCAGAAGTCTTCCAAATGATTGTACACCGTTGGGAAAGGCCACAGGTGGACATGATGGCGTCCCGCCTCAACAAAAAGCTAAAAAGATATTGCGCCAGGTCAAGGGACCCTCAGGCGATAGCTGTGGACGCTCTAGTGACACCGTGGGTGTACCAGTCGGTTTATGTGTTCCCTCCTCTGCCTCTCATACCCAAGGTACTGAGAATAATAAGAAGGAGAGGAGTAAGAACTATACTTGTGGTTCCGGATTGGCCAAGAAGAGCTTTATATCCAGAACTTCAAGAAATTATCTCAGAGGACCCATGGCCTGTCGGTTGAACACCGGATCCTAAAAGAAAAGGGCATTCCGGAGGAAGTCAGTCCTACGCTGATTAAAGCTAGGAAAGATGTGACCGTAAGACATTATCACCGCATATGGCGAAAATATGTTGCTTGGTGTGAGGCCAGGAAGGCCCCAACGGAGGAATTTCAGCTCTGTCGATTTCTGCACTTCCTACAGTCAGGAGTGACTATGGGCCTAAAATTGGGTTCCATTAAGGTCCAGATCTCGGCTCTGTCGATTTTCTTCCAAAAAGAACTGGCTTCACTGCCTGAAGTTCAGACTTTTGTAAAAGGAGTGCTGTATATTCACCCCCCTTTTGTGCCTCCAGTGGCACCGTGGGATCTCAACGTGGTGTTGGATTTCCTAAAAGTCGCATTGGTTTGAGCCACTTAAAACCGTGGAGCTAAAATACCTCACGTGTAAAGTGGTCATGCTGTTGGCCTTGGCGTCGGCCAGGCGTGTGTCAGAATTGGCGGCTTTGTCTTGAAAAAGCCCTTATCTGATTTTTCATATGGATAGGGCGGAATTGAGGACTCGTTCCCAATTCCTTCCTAAGGTGGTTTCAGCTTTTCATGTGAACCAACCTATTGTGGTGCCTGCGGCTACTCGGGACTTGGAGGATTCCAAGTTACTGGACGTAGTCAGGGCCCTGAAAATATGTTTCCAGGATGGCTGGAGTCAGGAAAACTGACTCGCTATTTATCCTGTATGCACCCAACAAGCTGGGTGCTCCTGCTTCTAAGCAGACTATTGCTCGCTGGATCTGTAGCACGATTCAACTTGCACATTCTGCGGCTGGACTGCCGCATCCTAAATCTGTAAAAGCCCATTCCACGAGGAAAGTGGGCTCTTCTTGGGCGGCTGCCCGAGGGGTCTCGGCTTTACAACTTTGCCGAGCTGCTACTTGGTCGGGTTCAAACACATTTGCAAAATTCTACAAGTTTGATACCCTGGCTGAGGAGGACCTTGAGTTCTCTCATTCGGTGCTGCAGAGTCATCCGCACTCTCCCGCCCGTTTGGGAGCTTTGGTATAATCCCCATGGTCCTTACGGAGTTCCCAGCATCCACTAGGACGTCAGAGAAAATAAGAATTTACTCACCGGTAATTCTATTTCTCGTAGTCCGTAGTGGATGCTGGGCGCCCATCCCAAGTGCGGATTGTCTGCAAAACTTGTATATAGTAATTGCCTAACTAAAGGGTTATTGTTATGAGCCATCTGTTCGTGAGGCTCAGTTGTTGTTCATACTGTTAACTGGATATAGTATCACGATTGTACGGTGTGATTGGTGTGGCTGGTATGTGTCTTACCCGGGATTCCAAATCCCTTCCTTATTGTGTCGGCTCTTCCGGGCACGGTTTCCCTAACTGAGGTCTGGAGGAGGGGCATAGAGGGAGGAGCCAGTGCACACCAGGTAGTCCTAATTCTTTCTTAGAGTGCCCAGTCTCCTTCGGAGCCCGCTATTCCCCATGGTCCTTACGGAGTTCCCAGCATCCACTACGGACTACGAGAAATAGAATTACCGGTGATTAAATTCTTATTTTTCTTCTAATTGTACATTTATCCTACTACCTAGATGAATGTTGTTTAGGAATTTCATAGGAGGCTCCTACATGAATAAACCCATAGATAAGTGGCCAGAGATGCCTGGATAATTTAGAAGGCCGCATCTGGATCAGTGGGGGTCCAGCTGCAAGACCCTCTTTGATCTGCTTCTATGTGATTTTATTATGTTAAAAGGTGGAACGGGTTGGGTATGGGATGCTGGCGGTCAGAATACGGATAGTGGCATCCCATCTGCCAAAATGCCGACAGGTACAACAAACTAAACTAACCCTATCCATAACCTTCCCCTCCTGCAGCCTAACCCTAAACCTTCCTGGCATACTTAATACTGTATTTTTAAAACCATCCATGGGTTATCAGAATTGCTTACATTACTACAGTATTCAAAGAAACAATATGCAGATGTAGTGCCATCCCTAATAATTTTGTTTTCTCACTCTAGCCAACACAACAAACCATACGTCTACTGTTCCTGCGTCTACCTCAACCTCTGGTAAGTCATGCTACTTACTCACAAATTATAGTATATACTATTGTGTGCGTTTTTTAAAAGGCGGTGGGGCAGGATGTGAGGAGGGAACTGCAGATGTGCAGCCCCTGTAGGTGCAATGACTGGTATAGCAGGTACCTAATAAACATTTATCCGGCAGGGTCCACAGGTTATCCACAGGATAGCATTGGGATATGATGATGCGACAGCGGATTTGCACCAAACTGTCAAAGCTTTTGGCCTCCCAGCATGCAACGGGCCCGTCCTTGTATTCCTGGCTCAGGCAAATCAATTTTTTTTTGTCTGGTGCGGCAGGAGCCGCACCATGGTCAAGAGGGCTGCTCGTTTTTTAGCAGCTGTAAGCTTTTTATTTTTTATTTTATTTTTATAGTCTTACTATTTATTGAGCGATCTTTCTAAAAAGCGTCTTACGCGTACCTTGGAAAGGGTCACTCCAACAACTCCCTGCTGGGTCGCGACAATGCTTACCCACGAGTACAGTGCTGTTTCGGTGGGCGTCTGTGTCTGATGTACTAGCAAGTCCAGCAGACGTTAAAAGGCTGTGGCCGGAGCATGGGGAGAAGGTGAAGCATCGGTTCTGCTTAGAGGGGGAACATGGACACAGCCGCACTATTTTGGGAGGAGACTACCAAACAGTCACTGATACGGCTGCCACCTAGGGTGCACCAGGCTAGGCACTAGGGATCATAGACTCCCGGGGGATAGTATGAGGCCGTGATCCCTAGTGTTGAAGTCAGCAGTGGGGAGTAAGACGCTCCCTTGGTCATCCCTCCCCCCTGTTCATGACCAGTTTCCTCCCGAGTTCCCGCTTCCATCTGAGTTGCTGTGTATCTAAAAGGACCCAGTCACAGCATAGGCGGCTGCGTGACTAGTGCGTCAGTGTTCACTTGGGCGTCTGTGTTCACTGTAGGTTCACAGGGCGAATGTGTACACTATTAGCGTCTGGGTCCACTCAGCATTTTATCGATCCTGGAAGCGGGGTGAAGTCTCCCTGTATTCTACTCTCCTGAGCTGGCTGATCCATCACTAAATCTCTGTCTACCTTTGAGTACAAATAGTTGTATAAGTGCCTGATGCATACGAGTCTGATATATATTGCTGCTGTTTCTTTGGCTGTGCGACTGAATACGTTTAACTCCTGTTTAAGGTAATGCAGTAATATGTTCTCCTACATACTTGAAATGTATTTTGTAGTGGATTATGTGCTCGTATTGCTTATTATACTAATGTATAACCTGTGACTGCTAGTGTGATTGCTGAGTTTACTATAATACTGTCAGTTTTTTTTGTGTATTCCGATCCTCAATGCTGGTGCAAAGCAGGGTAGGGTCGGATTGTACGTCACTTTAACAAAATTTTAAGTGATTAGTCACAAATTGTGTAGTAACACTGTACAGGTGTGTGATTATTTATCATGTCTAAGAGCGGTAAGGGTAAGGAAAATACACTCACAGCAGCACCAACACTCATGCCATGTTTGTCATGCAAAGCTGAGTTAACCTTTCAGGATCTGGTTCAGAATGGTTTGTGTGCAAATTGTTTTAGCTTTCACCAACGTCCTTGAAAAATCCAAGGCAGACAAAGGTGCAAGGGCTACTTTTGCAGGCATTATTCAGTATAGTTGAGCTTCTGTACCAGGGATAGGCTACACTATTAACCCTTACATGCAGCATTCCACCTGGGATTTATTACATCTAGCAGGGGAAACAGCAGCTGCTCAACAAAAACAGGCTGAAAGGCCGGTGGTAAATCACATAGACATGAAACAACATCTTCACAGTCTACACATGTTTCAGGTGAGGATTCATCTGAGGATGAGGGCTCATCACACTCGGAGTCTCGGCTCAGTGGACATATCTGAGCTAATTAGTGCAATGAAAGCCATTCTATCCTTAGAGGAGGCAGCAGAGCCTGTGTTAAAATCTAAGGCACCTGTCTTTAAACGTTCCAAAACAGTTAAGACTGAGTTTCCTGGGTCAGAACAGCTGACAGAGATTATGGAAGAGGCTTAGGTTACGCCCAGTAAGAAGTTTAGAATTCCAATTATCCTCTTTCGGCTGGGGACTGTTTAAAAAGGGAGGTGGCTCCCGAAGTAGATACACATGTCATTTGATTGGTGCGACAATCTACATTACTGCCTTGGATATGGGTACAATTGTCTCTCAGGCATCAACTTCAGCAGTAGCAGCTCACAGAGCAGTTTGGCTACGTACATGGAAAGTTGACTCAGAATCCTAGAAAGGTTCTGGAGTCTTTGCCTTTTACTGGAGACATTCATTTTGGTAAAGAATTAAACAGTATTTTGGAGTCAGAAGCAGACTCCAAGAAAGTGAAGTTTCCTTCCACACACACATTCAAGCCTAGATTTTGAGCTTTTTGGTCTCAAGGAAAAGCAATAAGAAAGGGTGATGGCAAATAGTCCCAATACAACAAGTCTGGTAAGACAAAAAAGCATTGGGCTACCAGGTCCGGCTTCCAAATCAGAAGATGCCATCAGCTTGATAGTGCGCGCCTCCACCTGGGGGACACCAAGTGGGAGGCCGACGTCTTCAGTTTGCACAGATCTGGCAGCAGTCTACCACAGATACCTGGGTGCAAGAAGCGGTATCTCACGGTTATGCGTTTGTTTTCAAGAAATACCCTCCTCAAAGGATTTTTTGTACCAGCCCTTCTTCAGTGGAAACGAAGGCTTTACAAGAGGCAATTTAGAAATTGCTTCAGTCAGGATTAATCATCCCAGTTTCTCCTGCACAACAAGGACAGGATTTTTATTCCAACCTGTTTCTAGTACAGAAGCCAAATGGGTCGTTCTGGTCCATACTCAATCTCAAAGTGCTGAACAAGTACATTTGGGTGCCTCGTTTTCATATGGAGACTTTACGCTCCATCGTTTTGGCCATGGAGCTGGGGAATTTTATGGTATCCCTGGATAGCCAGGATGCTTACTCACATGTTCCTATAGCACCGTCCCATCAACGCTAGGTTTACTATCCTCCAACCGCATTTTCAGTTCCAGGCTCTTCCATTTGGACTGGCCACAGCCCCCAGAGTATTTACCAAGATTATGATGGTAATGGCAGCTTATCTCTGGCTGCAGGGGATAAGAATTTTTCCATAACTCAACGACCTATTAATCCTGGCACTATCTCAGAAATTGCTTCTGTGTCCTCTGCAACAGACAACAGAAACACGGTTGGCTCATAAATTGGGCAAAGTCGTCTCTGGTTCCGTCACAACGGATGACTCACTTGGGGACTGTGTTGGATTGGAGTCTTCAGAGAGTAACTTTACCTTTTGAACAAATTATCAAAAGTTCAGTCAAGGATTTGGGAGCTGCTACACAGTCAAAAGGTATTGATGTTGTCAACATTCGACATGTTGGAGTATGCTCAGTTTCACTCAAGGCCTCTGCAACGTCTGATCCTTGCCAAGTGGAATGGTTTTTATCAGACCATAAAAACACAGAATATGGTCCTTCCTCTGGAAGTAAGGGGATGTCTGCAGCCACCAGGCTAATGATCTCATCTGTACCAAGGGAGACCCTTTTGGATATCAGATTGGGAAATTCTGACAATGGATGCCAGCCTTCAGACCTGGGGAGTGGTGTCAGGAAGGAGTTGCTTCCAGGGGCAGTGGACCAAGAAGTACTGGTACACAGATCTGCAGAGGATGTCGATGATTGCTCCATGCCTACTCCCTCAACGTCCAGATCTACTGTCTCAAGGTCCTTGTTATCACAAACACCTGGATTGATTGCCTTGGACAACGTGGCTCTTGAGACTTCCATCCTGAAAGCAAGAGGATTCTCACAACAGGTAATTCAAACTATGCGAAGAGCAAGGAAACCTTCCTCAGTTCGCATTTATCACTGAATATGGCAAGCCTATATTCAATGGTGCAGTGATTGAAAGACCTAGGGTCAAATTTCCAGAGTTTCCAGGGTCTTAGCATTGCTTCAGGCAGGAATGGATAAAGGTTTACGGGTGGCTACCTTGACAGTGCAAGTGTCAGCATTGACTGTATGGTTCCAAAAGAAAATTGCTAACCTACAGGATGTGCGCACTTTTTTCCAGGGAATGCCGCACATTCGGCCTCCTTTTGTTCCTCCTACAGTGCCTTTTGGATTTAAGTTTAGTCCTAAAGGCTCTTCAGGTTGCTCCATTTGAACCACTTAATAAATCTTAAATGGTTGACCGTTAAAGTTCTCTTTCTACTGGCCATTGCTTCAGCTAGAAGAGTTTGAGATTTAGGGTCATTGTTATTTCGTCCTCCATTTCCGAATTTTTTTTTTTTTAATCCAGATAGAGCAGTTCTTAGAACCAAATCTGGGTATCTTCCTAAGGTAGAGTCTAAATTCCACCTTAACGAAGAAATTGTAGTCCCGGCCTTCCAGGGTCCAGACCTTTCTGCAGGAGATGCCTCGTTGGACGTAGTCCGTGCCTTAAGGATCTATGTGGATCGTACCAGTGCCGTCGGAAAGACCAACACTCTCTTCGTTCTCTATGGTTTTCACAAGAGGACGGCCTGCTGATAAGCAGGCACTGGCGAGGTGGCTTCGGAGGACGATTTCAGAAGCATATTCTCAAGCTAATCTCCCTGTTCCGGCTAATGTCTCTGCTCCTTCTACTCGTAAGGTAGGTCAGTCATGGGCAGCACAACGTGGTGCTTCAGCAGAACAGATATGTAATGGTCTTCCATTAACACATTCATTAGACATTATTATGCTTTTGATAACCTTTTGCCTCTTAGGACACTGAATTTGGGCGAAGGATTCTCCTGTCCAATCAGGAGCGTACCCGCCACTTTATTGCTTTGGGACATCCCAATGTTATCCTGTGGATAACCTGTGGACCCTGCCGGAGAAATATTCGTTATGGTAAGAACTTACCGTTGATGATGTTATTTCTCGAACGTCCTAAGTGGATGCTGGGGACTCCGTGAGGACCATGGGGAATAGCGGCTCCGCAGGAGACTGGGCACATCTAAAGAAAGCTTTAGGACTATCTGGTGTGCACTGGCTCCTTCCCCTATGACCCTCCTCCAAGCCTCAGTTAGATCTCTGTGCCCGAACGAGAAGGGTGCACACTAGGGGCTCTCCTGAGCTTCTTAGTGAAAGTTTTAGTTTAGGTTTTTTATTTTCAGTGAGACCTGCTGGCAACAGGCTCACTGCATCGAGGGACTAAGGGGAGAAGAAGCGAACTCACCTGCGTGCAGAGTGGATTGGGCTTCTTAGGCTACTGGACATTAGCTCCAGAGGGACGATCACAGGCCCAGCTTGGATGGGTCCCAGAGCCGCGCCGCCGGCCCCCTTACAGAGCCAGAAGGCAGAAGAGGTCCGGAAAATCGGCGGCAGAAGACGTCCTGTCTTCAACAAGGTAGCGCACAGCACTGCAGCTGTGCGCCATTGCTCTCAGCACACTTCACACTTCGGTCACTGAGGGTGCAGGGCGCTGGGGGGGGGGGCGCCCTGAGACGCAATAAAAACACCTTGGATGGCAAAAAAAATGCATCACATATAGCTCCTGGGCTATATGGATGCATTTAACCCCTGCCAGAATACATAGAAAAACGGGAGATAGGCTCCGCCCCCTTATCGGCGGCCTTATCTCCTGTCTTCAGATAAAGGTAGGCGCACAGCACCGCAGCTGTGCGCCATTGCTCTCAGCACACTTCACACTCCGGTCACTGAGGGTGCAGGGCGCTGGGGGGGCAGCGCCCTGAGACGCAATAAATCGTTAGAAAACCTTTTATGGCTAAAATAAATGCATCACATATAACTCCTGGGCTATATGGATGCATTTAACCCCTGCCAAACATACAAGAAAACGGATGATAAGGACGCCGAGAAAGGGGCGGAGCCTATCTCCTCAGCACACTGGCGCCATTTTCCCTCACAGCTCAGTTGGAGGGAAGCTCCCTGTCTCTCCCCTGCAGTCACTACACTACAGAAAGGGGTTAAAAAAGAGAGGGGGGCACTAATTAGGCGCAGTATTAACTATACAGCAGCTATAAGGGGAAAAACACTTATATAAGGTTATCCCTGTATATATATAGCGCTCTGGTGTGTGCTAGCAAACTCTCCCTCTGTCTCCCCAAAGGGCTAGTGGGGTCCTGTCCTCTATCAGAGCATTCCCTGTGTGTGTGCTGTATGTCGGTACTTTTGTGTCGACATGTATGAGGAGAAAAATAATGTGGAGACGGAGCAGATTGCCTGTAATAGTGATGTCACCCCCTAGGGGGTCGACACCTGAGTGGATGAACTGTTGGAAGAAATTACGTGACAGTGTCAGCTCTGTATAAAAGACAGTGGTTGACATGAGACAGCCGGCTACTCAGCTTGTGCCTGTCCAGACGTCTCATAGGCAGTCAGGGGCTCTAAAGCGCCCGTTACCTCAGATGGCAGATATAAACGCTGACACGGATACGAGTCAGTGTCGACGGTGAAGAGACAAATGTGACTTCCAGTAGGGCCACAAGTTACATGATTGAGGCAATGAAAAATGTTTTACACATTTCTGATAATACGAGTACCACCAAAAAGGGGTATTATGTTCGGTGAGGAAAAACTACCTGTAGTTTTCCTGAATCTGAGAAATCAAATGAGGTGTGTGATGATGCGTGGGTTTCCCCTGATAACAACTGATAATTTCTAAAATGTTATTGGCATTATATCCTTTCCCGCCAGAGGTTAGGGTGCGTTGGGAAACACCCCCTAGGGTGGATAAAGCGCTCACACGCTTGTAAGGGCTCTACCCTCGCCTGAGATGGCCGCCCTTAAGGATCCTGCTGATAGAAAGCAGGAGGGTATCCTAAAAGGTATTTACACACATACTGGTGTTATACTGCGACCAGCAATCGCCTCAGCCTGGATGTGCAGTGCTGGGTTGGCGTGGTCGGATCCCTGACTGAAAATATTGATACCCTAGATAGGGACAGTATATTTTTGCCTATAGAGCATTTAAAAGATGCATTTCTATATATGCGTGATGCATAGCGGAATATTTGCCGACTGGCATCAAGTCTAAGTGCGTTGTCCATTTCTACCAGTAGAGGGTTATGGACACGTCAGGTGATGCGTATTCCAAACGGCATTTGGAAGTATTGCTTTATTAAGGGGAGGAGTTATTTGGGGTCGGTCTTTCAGACCTGGTGGCCACGGCAACAGCTGGGAAATCCACGTTTGTACCCCAGGTCGCCTCTCAACATGAGAAGACGCCGTATTATCAGGCGCAGTCTTTTCGTGGACAAGCGGGCAAAAGGTTCCTCATTTCTGCCCCGTGACAGAGGGAGAGGAAAAAGGCTGCAGAAATCAGCCAGTTCCCAGGAACAGAAACCCTCTCCCGCCTCTGCCAAGCCCTCAGTATACGCTGGGGCTTTACAAGCAGAATCAGGCACGGTGGGGGGCCCGTCTCAATTAATTTTAGCGCGCAGTGGGCTCACTCGCAAGTAGACCCCTGGATCCTTCAGGTGATATCTCAGGGGTACAAATTAGAATTCGAGACGTCTCCCTCTCGCCGTTTCCTAAAGTCGGCTTTACCGATGTCTCCTTCTGACAGGGAGACAGTTTTGGAAGCCATTCACAAGCTGTATTCCCAGCAGGTGATCATCAAGATACCCCTCCTGCAACAGGGAACGGGGTATTATTCCACACTGTTGTGGTACCGAAGCTGGACGGCTCGGTGAGACCGATTCTAAATCTAAAATCTTTGAACACTTACATACAGAGGTTCAAATTCAAGATTGAGTCACTCAGAGCAGTGATTGCGAACCTGGAAGAAGGGGACTACATGATGTCTCGGGACATCAGGGATGCTTACCTTCATGTCAAAATTTACCCTTCTCACCAAGGGTACCTCAGGTTTATGGTACAGAACTGTCGCTATCAGTTCAGACGCTGCCGTATGGATGGTCCACGGCACCCCGGGTCTTTACCAAGGTAATGGCCGAAATGATGATATTCCTTCGAAGGAAGGGAATTTTAGTTATCCCTAACTTGGACAAATCCCTGATAAGGGTAAGATCCAGGGAACAGTTGGAGGTCGGTGTAGCACTATCTCAGGTAGTGTTGCGGCAGCACGATTGGATTCTCAATATTCCAAAATCGCAGCTGGTTCCGACGACGTGTCTTCTGTTCCTAGGGATGATCCTGGACACAGTCCAGAAAAAGGTGTTTCTCCCGGAGGAGAAAGCCAGGGAGTTATCCGAGCTAGTCAGGAACCTCCTAAAACCGAGCCAAGTCTCAGTGCATCAATGCACAAGGGTTCTGGGTAAAATGGTGGCTTCCTACGAAGCAATCCCATTCGGCAGATTCCACGCAAGAACTTTCCAGTGGGACCTGCTGGACAAATGGTCCGGGTCGCATCTTCAGATGCATCAGCGGATAACCCTGTCACCAAGGACAAGGGTGTCCCTCCTGTGGTGGTTGCAGAGTGCTCATCTTCTAGAGGGCCGCAGATTAGGCATTCAGGACTGGGTCCTGGTGACCACGGATGCCAGCCTGCGAGGCTGGAGAGCAGTCACACAGGGAAGGAATATCCAGGGCTTATGGTCAAGCCTGGAGACATCACTTCACATAAATATCCTGAAGCTAAAGGACATTTACAATGCTCTAAGCTTAGCAAGACCTCTGCTTCAAGGTCAGCCGGTGTTGATCCAGTCGGACAACATCACGGCAGTCACCCACGTAAACAGACAGGGTGGCACAAGAAGCAGGAGGGCAATGGCAGAAGCTGCAAGGATTCTTCGCTGGGCGGAAAATCATGTGATAGCACTGTCCGCAGTATTCATTCCGGGAGTGGACAACTGGGAAGCAGACTTCCTCAGCACGACCTCCACCCGGGAGAGTGGGGACTTCACCCAGAAGTCTTCCACATGATTAAAAACTCGACAGGTATTGCGCCAGGTCCAGGGACCCTCAGGCAATAAGCTGTAGACGCTCTGGTAACACCGTGGGTGTACCAGTCAGGGTATGTGTTCCCTCCTCTGCCTCTCATACCCAAGGTACTGAGATTGATAAGATGGAGAGGAGTAAGCACTATATTCGTGGTTCCGGATTGGCCAAGAAGGACTTGGTAACCGGAACTTCAAGAGATGCTCACGGAGGATCCGTGGCCTCTACCTCTAAGAAGGGACCTGCTCCAGCAAGGACCCTGTCTGTTCCAAGACTTACCGCGGCTGCGTTTGACGGCATGGCGGTTGAACGCTGGATCCTGAAGGAAAAAGGCATTCCGGATGAAGTCATCCCTATCCTGATAAAAGCCAGGAAGGATGTAACCGCAAAACATTATCACCGCATGTGGCGAAAATATGTTGCGTGGTGCGAGGCCAGTAAGGCCCGACGGAGGAATTTCAACTGTGTCGATTCCTACATTTCCTGCAAACAGGAGTGTCTATGGGCCTAAAATTGGGGTCCATTAAGGTTCAAATTTCGGCCCTGTCAATTTTCTTCCAAAAAGAACTAGCTTCAGTCCCTGAAGTTCAGACGTTTGTAAAAGGGGTACTGCATATACAGCCTCCTTTTGTGCCTCCAGTGGCACTTTGGGATCTCAATGTAGTTTTGGGTTCCAAAAGTCACATTGGTTTGAACCACTTAAATCTGTGGAGTTAAAATATCTCACATGGAAAGTGGTCATGCTGTTGGCCCTGGCCTGGGCCAGGCGCGTGTCAGAATTGGCGGCTTTATCCTGAAAAAGCCCTTATCTGATTTTCCATTCGGACAGGGCGGAATTGAGGACTCGTCCTCAGTTTCTCCCTAAGGTGGTTTCAGCGTTTCACCTGAACCAACCTATTTGTGGTGCCTGCGGCTACTAGGGACTTGGAGGACTCCAAGTTGCTAGACGTTGTCAGGGCCCTGAAAGTATATGTTTCCAGGACAGCTGGAGTCAGGAAATCTGACTCGCTGTTTATCCTGTATGCACCCAACAAGCTGGGTGCTCCTGCTTCTAAGCAGACTATTGCTCGTTGGATTTGTAGTACAATTCAGCTTGCACATTCTGTGGGCCTGCCACAGCCAAAAATCTGTAAATGCCCACTCCACAAGGAAGGTGGGCTCATCTTGGGCGGCTGCCCGAGGGGTCTCGGCTTTACAACTTTGCCGAGCAGCTACTTGGTCAGGAGCAAATACGTTTGTAAAATTCTACAAAATTGATATCCTGGCTGAGGAGGACCTGGAGTTCTCTCATTTGGTGCTGCAGAGTCATCCGCACTCTCCCGCCCGTTTGGGAGCTTTGGTATAATCCCCATGGTCCTTACGGAGTCCCCAGCATCCACTTAGGACGTTAGAGAAAATAAGAATTTACTTACCGATAATTCTATTTCTCATAGTCCGTAGTGGATGCTGGGCGCCCATCCCAAGTGCGGATTGTCTGCAACTATATAGTTATTGTTACAAAAATCGGGTTATTATTGTTGTGAGACATCTTTCAGAGGCTCCTCTGTTATCATGCTGTTAACTGGGTTCAGATCACAGGTTATACGGTGTGATTGGTGTGGCTGGTATGAGTCTTACCCGGGATTCAAAATCCTTCCTTATTGTGTACGCTCGTCCGGGCACAGTATCCTAACTGAGGCTTGGAGGAGGGTCATAGGGGGAGGAGCCAGTGCACACCAGATAGTCCTAAAGCTTTCTTTAGATGTGCCCAGTCTCCTGCGGAGCCGCTGTTCCCCATGGTCCTTACGGAGTCCCCAGCATCCACTACGGACTTTGAGAAATAGAATTATCGGTAAGTAAATTCTTATTTTCTCCTAAGTCCATAGGATCCACAGGGATCCCACCCTGACGCACCTGATTTGAGGATCCTTTCACTCACTAACCTCTTCCTTCTAGTATGGAAGGGTGTGCATGTTTGTTCTTCTCGCCTGATTAGGGCTCTCTGTGATGCTACTGCCTTGAGCTTTGGAAAAACAACTGATTTGCCTGAGCCAGGAGGCGGGGATATATGGACGGGCCCGTAGCATGCTGGGAGGCTGAAAGCTTTGACCGTTTGGTGCAAATCAGCTGTCGCGTCATCATATCCCAATGTTATCCTGTGGACTTATAGTAAAACTTACCGTTGATAACAGTATTTCTGCTGCGGGGTACACTGGGCTCCACAAGGATTAACATCGGGGTGTAGAGTAGAATCTTGATCCGAGGCACCAACCGGCTCAAAGCTTTGACTGTTCCCAAGATGCACAGCGCTGCCTCCTCTACAACCCCGCCTCCGTGCACAGGAGCTCAGTTTGTAAGTTGGTGCCATGCAGTAAGCAGGCAACCAACAGGAGGGCTGCCATTGTAGCCCATATTAGAGCTTATTTCAGAATAAAAGAAGAACTTTTGAAGACAATGAGGGAAGTATTACGGATTCTTCAGTGGTCAGAACGCCACCTGCCAGCCATATCCGCAGTGTTTATTCCGGGGGTCCTAAACTGGGAAGCGGACTTTCTCAGTCGTCAGGACGTACACACCGGAGAATGGAGTCTCCATCCAGAGGTGTTTCAACTTCTCGTGGACAAGTGGGGCCTTCCAGATGTGGACCTGATGGCGTCTCGACACAATCACAAGGTTCCGGTCTTCGGAGCAAGGACAAGGGATCCTCAAGCAGCGTTCGTGGATGCTCTCTCAATCCCATGGAACTTTCGGCTGCCGTATGTGTTCCCTCCAGTGTCACTCCTGCCCAGAGTAATATGGAAGTTCAAGCAAGAAGGAGGAAACCTGCTTCTGGTCGCTCCAGCGTGGCCCAGGGGGCACTGGTTCTCCGATCTACAGGGCCTCTCGTTGGATCGTCCCCTTCTACTTCCACAACGACCAGATCTCCTCGGTCAGGCCCCGTGTGTTTACCAGGACTTGGCCCGTCTGGCTTTGACGGCATGGCTCTTGAAGCTTCCGTCCTGAGGGCCAAGGGTTTTTCTGAGGCGGTCGTTCAAACTATGTTGAAGGCCCGTAAGCCGGCTTCTGCTCAGATTTACCATAGGGTCTGGAATGCTTACTTTACTTGGTGTGCGTCTCACAATCATGACGTTTTCAAGTTTAGCACGGCCGAACAGTTGGCCTTCCTGCAACAGGGCCTGGACTTAGGCCTTCGTCTGGCCTCCCTCAAGGTTCACATTTCTGCCTTGTCAGTTTGGTTTCAGAGAAAGATTGCTGCCCTACCTTATGTTCATACATTCACTCAGGGCGTGTTGCGAATTCGGCCTCCTTATGTACCGCCTGTGGCCCCTTGGGATCTGTCGGTGGTTCTGGAGGCCTTGCAAGAGTCTCCGTTTGAACCTCTTGCCTCTGCGGACCTTAAGTGGCTCTCCCTTTAACGTTTTATTTTTGCTGGCTATCGCTTCAGCTAGAAGGGTCTCGGACTTTGGTTCCTTATCCTGTAAGTCCCCCCATTTGAGTTTTTTCACCGTGACCGGGCGGTTCTTAGTACGCGACCGGGTTATTTACCCAAGGTGGTGTCTTCCTTCCACCTTAACCAAGAGATTGTGGTTCTGGCCTTTTAATTCTCCTGAGTTGTCTTCCAAAGAACGATCTTTGGATGTGGTACGGGCTCGCCGTATGTATGTGAAAAGAACATCCTCCATTAGGAAATCTGATTCTTTTTTTGTACGGTTTAGTTTTCACAAACGTGGCGCGCCTGCTTCCAAGCAGACCCTGGCCAGATGGATTAGAATGGTGATTGCACATGCTTATGTACAGGCTGGTCGTCCAGCTCCTGCTACCATTAAAGCCCATTCTACTCGGTTGGTTGGACCTTCTTGGGAGGCCCACCGTGGTGCGACCCTTGAACAATTGTTCAAGGCTGCTACGTGATCCTCAGTGAACACGTTCATAAGGTTCTATGCCTTCGATACTTCCGCCTCCCAGGATGCTTCCTTTGGACGCCGGGTTCTTGTGCCTGCTACAGTGCGTCCACTCCCATAAGGTACTGCTTTAGGACATCCCTGATGTTAATCCTTGTGGAGCCCAGTGTACCCCCCAGCAGAAAACGAGATTTATGGTAAGAACTTACCGTAGTTAAATCTCTTACTGCGAGGTACACTGGGCTTCACAAGGCGCCCACCCTGACGCACTTAGCTTCTTTGGGTTGGTGTGGCATAGCCACTGACACCCTCTCCTGTGGTGAGTGTGTGGTGTGATTGGCTACGAGCGGTTGTCGTCTCTAATACCTGCTACTGCATTGGGCTGGTTAACGAAACTGAGTTCCTGTGCACGGAGGTGGGGTTATAGAGGAGGCAGTGCTGTGCATCTTGGGAACAGTCAAAGCTTTGAGGCTGTTGGTGCCTCGGATCAAGATTCTACTCTACACCCTGATGTTAATCCTTGTGGAGCCCAGTGCACCTCGCAGAAAGAGATTTAACAACTGTAAGTTCTTGCCATAAATCTTGTTTTCTCCTAACGACTTCTTATGAAACCAAACAAAATGGGTCCTTTGGGCCTTTTAATGCCCATTGCAGATAAATAAAATTATAAAGGTGTATTTATCTCTTTAGCATAGTGCCCTCGTAAAAAGTGTAGTAAAGATATTGTTGGGTTAGGAGACTTTACTAAATATAGCATCTTGCAGGTGGGCTCTTTTCTGTTTAATTAGGTTTTGTACATGTAGACACTGTACAATAGCATTTCCACTTCTGTAACGGGCCATTAAGTGATCATGAACAGGCCCCTAAGCAAGTTGGCAGGAGGGTTCTGATTTTTGTTTGTCTGCTTTTGTATCTTCTTCCTCCTAGCTACAGCAATCAACGCCACCACTATAACTCCTGCATCATCCACTACGAATAGTTTTACTTGTAAGTCTTTGGCAAACATTTGTGTTTCTGTGTGAAGCGTGTGTGTGTTTTGTCCTCTTTAAATTCTTTGTAGCTTTTTTATTGTGTGTGTGTGTGTGTGTACCTTTTTTAAAAGGGTATTCAACTATATAAGTATAAAATGTACAAAATCCCATTTTCTTCTATGATCATTCTGTGGTAAGGGTGGCCAGCCATATGCTCTATTAAGCACTGTAGTGGTACACTTTTTATAGATAGGACCTCTCTCCACAGCAGTAGTGGCTTGACCCAAATCTTTCCATTAGAGAATTCTCTCTTTACAGGGTCTGTCCTGCTACCAAAAAAGGTAAGAGGGTAAGAGAGGTCATAAAGTCAAATATGAAAGTGCTAATACAGTGAATGGTTTGTCAAGTCCTTATTTAACATGGAAATCTTTAAGAAACCAGTGTAGTGTTTTTTGTAACCTGGCACAAGCATTTTCTAAATGATCTGAATTTTGTACATTGCATCATGGGCCTAATTCAGAGTTGATCGCAGGGACAAAACCATATGCACTGCATGGGGGGGGGGGGGTTGTCAGATATAACATAACGTGCAGAGAAAGTTAGATTTGGGTGTGGTGTGTTCAAACTGAAATCTAAATTGCAGTATAAAAATAAAGCAGCCAGTATTTATCCTGCACAGAAACAAAATAACCCACCCAAATCTAACTCTCTCTGCACATGTTATATCTGCCACACCTGCAGTGCACATGGTTTTGGCCATTAGCTAACAAATTTGCTGCTGCGATCAGGTCTAAATTAGGTCCACTGTCTTGTAATTCTACAAATCTAAGGGTTGTGTGCAAAACAAATTAGGCTTGGATCTTTTATGTGAGCGGTAGTCTGCATTCTTGGAGTGGGGTCTGTGTTTCCACATTTGAAAGGTAGTGTGTTTACATTTCTTTCCTCTGTTCTTATCCAGCCCCTTCAAACACAACAGCTGTGACTCCAACGTCGTCTCCGAAAAAAAATACATTTGATGCTGCAAGCTTCATTGGAGGAGTAGTCCTTGTGTTGGGTATTCAAGCAGTGGTATTCTTCTTGTACAAGTTCTGCAAGGCCAAGGACCGGAATTACCATACTCTTTAAGAGCTATTGCTCCGGACTGTTTGCCAACATCGCTCTACCCAAACATAAACTTGAAGATTTTTCATGGGAGAGGAGCAGAAAGTCTTTTTCTTCCCCTCTACAAATTGGATGAAACCAGATTTGTGCCATAACAGACAAAAAGGAAGTTATTACAGCTCTATAATGCTGTGGATTGCATGCATCCCATCTGCTTACTAGAATACTTGAGACTGCTTTAACCCTGCTGCCTTCATTACACCAGATCTTGAAGGGAACAAATGTTTTCAGGGTACTTCTGAGAAATAGAGTAGTTTCATGTAAGGTGCACTATATAGAGTTGAGGCCCTATAGAACGTGGCTTTAGGTGATTGAGCTAATTGACAAACTGCTTAGGTAAGTGATGTTGGGGCAGTATAGTCTCCAGGTACTACATAAATTATGGCTTAGCTGAAATATATTTTTATGTCCCTTTTCAAATCTATTGGTGTGTCTTTTACCTAAAAATTGATTATAAAACAAATCAAAAAGTTGATTTTCCAAAGCCAGTTATTTCCTTTCAGCATCTTCTTAAGTGCACCTTATTCCTAAAAAGAAGATGAGGTTGGGAGAATTGTGCCTTAAAGAAACTGAAAATATAATTAGTGTTTATTCAGTTAATTTTAATATTACATTGGTTGCCTTAAAGTTTTTTTTTTTTTTGTAATTAACCAAATACTTTTCCTTGTTAAACCCGCCCACCCCCCCACAATGAATCATTGTCCAAAGTCATTTTTTTCTGTTTCCAGGACATAATTTAATTGTATGAAGTTGATTAACTGAATATAATTCTCTAAGCAAATGAGTTGTTAACAAATCTTTTAGTTGTGGATACAGGTATATATTTTATTCTCTGACCATTGTATTTCTGCATTTGAAGGAGTTGGCAATAACACACTTGGTTTATGTGTTCAGATTTTTGCTACAATTAACTTTCTATGGCTCAAGATAATAGTGAAAGCTATAAACCAAAAAATCTGAAACGTTCTGTATGCTGATAGGGGTATGGAAGGCAGTGGGGATTATGCTTGTCTGATGCCAGTAAGGTTTTCCCCCGTAATGAATGAGCTGCAATGCCCATACGAATCATTGATATTTGATATACTACGCAGGCACGCACACACACAACGTGTACACCCTTGGTGTAGATTGGTAGACGATGAATGAGGCGTGTACTAAAGGGGGATGTAAATGTCCAGATCTGCCATAGGCTGCGCTTTTCTAAGTATTGGGTTTAGCAATAAACTGAAATGACACTAAAACCTAAAAGAATCCGATTAAGAGGCTGATAATCAGGAAACTGCCCCCTGTGCAGAATATATTAAACACCAGTAATGGCTATCTAAAGGTTTTTTTTAAAGTGAATTCAACACTCCAAAAACTGTATTATTTTTTCTTTTTCTTCTTGAACAACCAATATGTTAAATGCACTACAAAGCAAGATGTTGCACCCATAAGAAAAAGTAGCAAATTCTAAGTGCCTTAGTAGTTCACATTAATTGTGTTCTCAGCTCCCATCCAAGACATGATCAAATTGGTATAGCGATCCTGAGCTTGTACGCTACACTCCGCAATATGTCAGTCCTGGGAAGATGGTTATTGCCATTTTCCTTTTCTGATTCGTTGTGACTTTATTTAAATAAAAATAAAAGTGTTTAAAACCTCTTCAAGTACAGCCCAATCGAATAGAAACTGTTCTTAGATTACTATTGCCTGCAGTCTGGGTAGGGATTAAATACCAAAAGTGAACAGGGCGGGCAGTAAGTAATCTACAGTGTACAGAATTGTATGTGGAATGTACTATGAAATACTTGCGTTGCATGAATGGAGATGAGCATTTTGTTATGTACCAGTTGTACCTGCGACTGCTGATCAGGGAATTCCCGGCCTCTGATGAAACCAGTTGATGTGCGATCTATAGTTTTAATGTGGATAGCACTATGACATTCTTGCCAACAGTATGCCATCATATATTCAGACAGGACAGATACTGACATGTCACTTTGTTTGTAGAGTATGTGCAGCTCCATTCTTGCATAAAACTGCTATGCTTTGCAGACTCTTAACGTTTAAAGTGAACAAGTAAAATAAATAAATATGCCTTTGGTCCTGAAATGGATGTAATGTTTTTGCTGTACGAGAAGAAGAAAAAAAAGCAATCTTAAAGGTCATCTGATATATTGACAGTGTCTACTACTGTTCCCTAAACAAATGGCTTGTGATTATTGTGTGCGTCATTAGCCACTTTACTGGAAAAAAAAAATTTCCCCAAAATTGTCTGAGGTTTTTTATGAGTGAATTAGGTGAACAACATGTATTTAAACTTGTCTAAAATGATTTTAATTACAAATAAAAGGCCAAAGAAGAAAAACTAATAAATAAATAAAATAAATAAAAAAAAAAAAAAATATATATATATATATATATATATATATATATATATATATATATATATATATATATATACATATACATACAGGTTGAGTATCCCATATCCATATATTCCGAAATACGGAATATTCCGAAATACGGAATTTTTTGAGTGAGAGTGAGATAGTGAAACCTTTGTTTTTTGATGGCTCAATGTACACAAACTTTGTTTAATACACAGTTATTAAAAATATTGTATTAAATGACCTTCAGGCTGTGTGTATAAGGTGTATATGAAACATAAATGAATAGTATGAATGTACACACACATTGTTCAATGCACAAAGTTACAAAAAATATTGGCTAAAACTACCTTCAGACTGTGTGTAGAAGGTGTATATGTAACATAAATGTATTCTGTGCTTAGATTTAGCTCCCATCACCATGATATCTCATTATGGTATCTAATTATTCCAAAATACGGAAAAATCCCATATCCAAAATACCTCTGGTCCCAAGCATTTTGGATAAGGGATACTCAACCTGTGTGTGTGTGTGTATGTGTGTATGTGTATATATATATATATATATATATATATATATATATATATATATATATATATATATATATATATATATATTTCTCTAACGTCCTAGTGGATGCTGGGGACTCCGTCAGGACCATGGGGAATAGCGGCTCCGCTGGAGACAGGGCACAAAAGCAAGCTTTTAGGATCACATGGTGTGTACTGGCTCCTCCCCCTATGACCCTCCTCCAAGCCACAGTTAGGTTTTTGTGCCCGGCCGAGAAGGGTGCAATCTAGGTGGCTCTCTTAAAGAGTTGCTTAGAAAAAGTTTTTAGGTTCTTTATTTTCAGTGAGTCCTGCTGGCAACAGGCTCACTGCATCGAGGGACTTAGGGGAGAGAAGTGAACTCACCTGCGTGCAGGATGGATTGGCTTCTTAGGCTACTGGACACCATTAGCTCCAGAGGGAGTCGGAACACAGGTCTCGCCCTGGGGTTCGTCCCGGAGCCGCGCCGCCGACCCCCCTTGCAGATGCTGAAGATTGAAGAGGTCCGGAACCAGGCGGCAGAAGACTCTGTCTTCATCAGGTAGCGCACAGCACTGCAGCTGTGCGCCATTGTTGTCAGCACACTTCACACAGCGGTCACGGAGGGTGCAGGGCGCTGGGGGGGGGCGCCCTGGGCAGCAATGTATAATACCTGTATGGCGAAAAATACATCACATATAGCCCTTGAGGCTATATGGATGTATTTAACCCCTGCCAGATATCTAAAACTCCGGAGAAGAAGCCCGCCGAAAAGGGGGCGGGGCCTATTCTCCTCGGCACACAGCGCCATTTTCCCTCACAGGCTGGTGGGAAGGCTCCCATGCTCTCCCCTGCACTGCACTACAGAAACAGGGTTAAAACAGAGAGGGGGGGCACTGATTTGGCGATATGTATATATATTAAAATGCTATAAGGGAGGAACACTTATATAAAGGTTGTCCCTGGATAATTATAGCGTTTTGGTGTGTGCTGGCAAACTCTCCCTCTGTCTCCCCAAAGGGCTAGTGGGTCCTGTCCTCTATCAGAGCATTCCCTATGTGTGTGCTGTATGTCGGTACGTGTGTGTCGACATGTATGAGGAAAATATTGGTGAGGAGGCGGAGCAAATTGCCTGTAATGGTGATGTCACTCTCTAGGGAGTCGACACCGGAATGGATGGCTTATTTATGGAATTACGTGACAATGTCAACACGCTGCAAGCCGGTTGACGACATGAGAGGGCCGGCGAACAAATTAGTATCTGTCCAGGCGTCTCAAACACCGTCAGGGGCTGTAAAATGCCCATTTACCTCAGTCGGTCGACACAGACACGGACACTGATTTCAGTGTCGACGGTGAAGAAACAAACGTATTTTCTTTTAGGGCCACACGTTAAGGGCAATGAAGGAGGTGTTACATATTTCTGATACTCCAAGTACCACAAAAAAGGGTATTATGTGTGAGGTGAAAAAACTACCTGTAGTTTTTCCTGAATCAGATAAATTAAATGAAGTGTGTGATGATGCGTGGGTTTCCCCCGATAGAAAATTATTGGCGGTATACCCTTTCCCGCCAGAAGTTAAGGCGCGGTGGGAAACACCCTTCAGGGTGGATAAGGCGCTCACACGCTTATCAGAACAAGTGGCGGTACCATCTACGGATAGGGCCGTACTTAAGGAGCCAGCTGATAGGAGGCTGAAAAATATCCTAAAAAGTATACACACACATGCTGGTGTTATACTGCGACCAGCGATCGCCTCAGCCTGGATGTGCAGAGCTGAGGTGGCTTGGTCGGATTCCCGGACTAAAAATATTGATACCTTTGACAGGGACAGTATTTTATTGACTATAGAGCATTTAAAGGATGCATTTCTATATATGCGAGATGCGCAGAGGGATATTTGCACTCTGGCATCAAGAGTAAATGCGATGTCCATATCTGCAAGAAGATGTTTATGGACACGACAGTGGTCAGGTGATGCAGATTCCAAACGGCACAAAGATGTATTGCCGTATAAAGGGGAGGAGTTATTTGGGGTCGGTCCATGGGACCTGGTGGCCAGGGCAACTGCTGGAAAATCCACCGTTTTTTACCCTAAGTCACATCTCTGCAGAAAAAGACACCGTCTTTTCAGCCTCAGTCCTTTAGTCCCTATAAGAGTCATATCTGCCCAGGGATAGAGGAAAGGGAAGAAGACTGCAGCAGGCAGCCCATTCCCAGGAACAGAAGCCCTCCACCGCTTCTACCAAGTTCTCAGCATGACGCTGGGACCGTACAGGACCCCTGGATCCTACAAGTAGTATCCAAGGGGTACAGATTGGAATGTCGAGAGGTTTCCCCCCTCGCAGGTTCCTGTAGTCTGCTGTACCAATGTCTCCCTCCGACAGGGAGGCAGTATTGAAAACAATTCACAAGCTGTATTCCCAGCAGGTGATAATAAAATTACCCCTCCGACAACAAGGAAAGGGGTATTACTCCACACTATATGGTGGTACTGAAGGCTAGGTGAGACCTATTCTAAATCTGGAAAATTTGAACACTTACAAGGGTTCAAATCCAGATGGAGTCACTCAGAGCAGTGATAGCAAAGAACAAGGGGACTATATGGTGTCCCGGGACATCAGGGATGCTTACCTCCATGTCCCAAAATTTGCCTTTTCTCACCAAGGGTACCTCAGGTTCGTGGTACAGAACTGTCACTATCAGTTTCAAGACGATGCCGTTGGATTGTCCAAGGCACCCCGGGTCCTTACCAAGGTAATGACCGAAAGGAGGATTCGTCTTCAAAGAAAATGGGCGACCTCCTGATAAGAACAAGGTCCAGAGAACAGTTGGAGGTCGGAGTAGCACTATCTCAAGTAGTTCTACGACAGCACGGGTGGATTCTAAATATTCCAAAACCGCAGTTGTTCCGACGACACGTCTGCTGGTCCTAGGGATGATTCTGGACACAGTCCAGGAAAAGGTGTTTCTCCCAGAGGAGAAAGCCAGGGAGTTATCCGAGCTAATCGGGATCCTCCTAAAACCAGGAAAAGTGTCAGTTCATCATTGCACAAGAGTCCTGGTAAAAATGGTGGCTTATTACGAAGCGCTTCCATTCGGCAGATTTCTCGCAAGAACTCTTCAGTGGGATCTGCTGGACAAATGGTCCGGATCGCATCTTCAGATGCATCAGCGGATAACCCTATATCCAAGGACAAGGGTGTCTCTCCTGTGGTGATTACAGAGTGCTCATCTTCTAGAGGGCCGCAGATTCGGCATTCAGGATTGGATGCTGGTGACCACGGAGGCCAGCCTGAGAGGCTGGGGAGCAGTCACACAAGGAGTGTGATCAAGTCTGGAGAATTCTCTCCACATAAATATACTGGAGCTAAGAGCAAATTTATAATGCTCTAAGCTTAGCAAGACCTCTGCTTCAAGGTCAGCCGGTATTTTTCCAGTGGGATAACATCACGGCAGTCGCCCACGTAAACAGAAAGGGCGGCACAAGAAGCAGGAGGGCAGTGGCAAAACTGCAAGGATTTTTCGCTAGGCGGAAAATCATGTGATAGCACTGTCAGCAGTGTTCATTCCGGGAGTGGACGACTGGGAAGCAGACTTCCTCAGCAGGCACGACCTCCACCCGGGAGAGTGGGAACTTCATCGGGAAGTTTTCCGCATGATTGTGAACCGTTGGGAAAGACCAAAGGTGGACATGATGGCGTCCCGCCCGAACAAAAAATGGGACAGGTATTGCGCCAGGTCACGAGACCTTCAGGCGATAGCTGTGGACGTCCTGGTAACACCGTGGGTGTAACAGTCGGTGTATGTGTTCCCTCCTCTGCTTCTCATAACCAAGGTATTGAGAATTATAAGACATAGAGGAGTAAGAACTATACTCGTGGCTCTGGATTGGCCAAGAGGGACTTGGTAACCGGAACTTCAAGAGATGCTCACAGAGGACTAATGGCCTCGGGAGCTAAGAAGGGATTTGCTTTCAGCAAGTACCATGTCTGTTCCAAGAGGAACCGTGGCATCGGCCTTTAAGAAAGGACCTGCTCCAGCAGGGACCTTGTCTGTTCCAAGACTTACCGCGACTGCGTTTGACGGCATGGCGGTTTGAAGGCCGGATCCTAAGGGAAAAGGCATTCCGGAAGAGGTCATACCTACCCTGGTCAAAGCCAGGAAGGAGGTGACCGCACAACGTTATCACCACATGTGGTGAAAATATGTTGCGTGGGTGAGGCCAGGAAGGCCCCACGAAAAAATTTCAACTAGGTCGTTTTCTGCACTTCCTGCAAACAGGAGTGTCTATGAGCCTCAAATTGGGGTCCATTAAGGTTCAAGTTTCGGCCCTATAGATTTTCTTCCAAAAAGAATTGGCTTCAGTTCCTGAAGTCCAGACGTTTGTCAAGGGAGTATTGCATATACAGCCCTTGTGTGCCTCCAGTGGCACCGTGGGATCTCAACTTAGTGTTGGGATTCCTCAAATCATATTGGTTTGAACCATTCAAATCTGTGGATTTGAAATATCTCACATGGAAAGTGACCATGCTGTTGGCCCTGGCCTGGGCCAGGCGATTGTTAAAATTGGCGGCTTTGTCTTACAAAAGCCCATATTTGATTTTCCATTCGGACAGGGCAGAACTGCGGACTCGTCCCCAGTTTCTTCCTAAGGTGGTGTCAGCGTTTCACCTGAAACAACCTATTGTGGTGCCTGCGGCTACTAGGGACTTGGAGGACTCCAAGTTGCTAGACGTTGTCAGGGCCCTGAAAAAAAAAAAAATATATATATATATATATATTTCCAGGACGGCTGGAGTCAGAAAGTCTGACTTGCTGTTTATATTGTAGGCACCCAAAAAGCTGGGTGCTCCTGCTTCTAAGCAGACTAATGCTCGTTGGATTTGTAGTACAGTTCAGCTTGCACATTCTGTGGCAGGCCTGCCGCAGCCAAAATCTGTAAATGCCCATTCCACAAGGAAGGTGGGCTCATCTTGGGCGGCTGCCCGAGGGGTCTCGGCTTTACAACTTTGCCGAGCAGCTACTTGGTCAGGGGCAAACACGTTTGCTAAATTCTACAAATTTGATACCCTGGCTGAGGAGGACCCGGAGTTCTCTCATTCGGTGCTGCAGAGTCATCCGCACTCTCCCGCCCGTTGGGAGCTTTGGTATAATCCCCATGGTCCTGACGGAGTCCCCAGCATCCACTAGGACGTTAGAGAAAATAAGATTTTACTTACCGATAAATCTATTTCTCATAGTCCGTAGTGGATGCTGGGCGCCCATCCCAAGTGCGGATTGTCTGCATTACTTGTACATAGTTATTGTTACAAAAAATCGGGTTATTATTGTTGTGAGCCATCTTTTTTTAGAGGCTACTTCATTGTTATCATACTGTTAACTGGGTTCAAATCACAAGTTGTACGGTGTGATTGGTGTGGCTGGTATGAGTCTTACCCGGGATTCAAGATCCTTCCTTATTGTGTACGCTCGTCCGGGCACAGTACCTAACTGAGGCTTGGAGGAGGGTCATAGGGGGAGGAGCCAGTACACACCATGTGATCCTAAAAGCTTGCTTTTGTGCCCTGTCTCCTGCGGAGCCGCTATTCCCCATGGTCCTGACGGAGTCCCCAGCATCCACTACGGACTATGAGAAATAGATTTATCGGTAAGTAAAATCTTATTATTATATATATATATATATATATTATCCCCAAACAAAAAGTCCCGGCACTCCCTGCTCTTAGGGTAACTGGCTGCGGTGCCCTCCTCGAGAAGGTGAATACTTTCCCAATGTAAGTAGTGGAAATAGGCGGCACTCAAGCAGACTTGTGATGAAAAAAACTGGTTAGTTTATTCCGACATGTTTCGGGGATACCCCCGTCCTCAGGGCCTAACTAGCCAAATGTGAGTTACATAACAGGTATAAATACACTTGGACAGATACAAAACGTAATAAAACAATTATACTCGCCTGTTCAACGGCGCCGAACACCCGCTCGTCGATCCGGCCACCTGCCGCGTCGCCTCCTGCTGACGTCAGCAGCAGGCCGCACCGCCGACCCGTCTCCATGGACGCCCCCGGAGACGTCAATGCGCAGTCCTACCGCCCGCCTCTCAGGGAGGATGCGTTACTAGTGTGTCCATCCACCGCTGAGCGTCGTGCCACGTCACAGGTGTCGCATAGCAACCTGAAAAAACAAAAATAACCTGAAAAAACAATAGTGGTAGTGAGAAACAATGAATAACACAAAATGTAAATGCTGTTAAAACAAATCACTTGTACAGTAAACATAACAAGTACTATCTGGTGAGGTATGTTAACCTCCGGGGCCCTGTGGATAGGTGTTATCCACATGGCTACTGAACAATGAAAACATACCTAACATCCTTATAATTTCTAAAGTTATAACAAATCTGTTAATTAAATATCTAAAGGAAACACTGTATTCCTAGGTTCTCATTAAGACCCCCAGGCGACAGGGTACCCAATTGAAAAATCCAGCGTGATTCCCTCTGCAAAAGAGTCCTATCCCTGTTGCCCCCCCTAAGGGTACTTGGTACATGGTCTATCAATATGGCCCTAATGCTAGCCACCCCATGTTTTGCCTGCAAACAATGGCGGGCAAAGGGTTGATCGCTCACCCCCTTTTCATATGCTTTCTTAATTGCACTTCTATATATACCATGCGTTCGCGAAACTGTCTAATGGTCTTGCCAACATAGGCAAGACCACAGGGGCAGGTAAGCAAGTAAACCACATGTGTGGTGGTGCATGTAAGGCGATGTTTGATGAGGTACTTCTTGCCCGTTAGGGGGTGTTTAAAGGAGGTGCCTGTGATCAAAGTATTGCATGTTGCACAGCCCAAGCACCTATAACACCCGTTCTTAGATCTTAAAAAATGAACTTCTCGATTTCGAGTAAGATTTGAAATATCCAATTTCATGACATAATCACCAATATTCCTGCCTCGAGTGTGGCTCGTTAATAATGATGTGTCAACTAAAGATGACAAGGCTGGATCAGTCTGTACCATAGGCCACAGACTTTTGGCTCTTTTGACTCTATCCCCAGTTGCAGTGGTATATTTATTAACCCAGGGGAGTTTAGGGCTTGGCTGGGGCTGTGATCTAACTTTGGGGCACAAGGCTTTTTCTCTGGGAATTTTTAATGCCCGGGCCCTGGCCATCTGAAGTTCCTTTATGGGGTATCCCCTTTCTGCAAACTTAAGTAACATCCTATCCATAGTTCTCGCTGTCTCATCCGGGTCCGAGGTGATCCGTCGGACCCGCATGAATTGCGAATACGGTAGACCTCTACGTAATGAAGGCGGATGGAAGCTATGATAGGCCAGTAATGTGTTCCTGTCGGTGCTTTTTACATAAAGTGAAGTGGATAATTGGTGGTCCTCAATGGCAATAGTGACATCTAGGTAATTAATCGCCTTATCGTCTATTACATAAGTAAATTGCACAGCATGTCGTGTGTGGTTGTGACTTTCCCACACAGCAATTAATTGTTCCCTGGATCCACACCACAGCACCAACAGGTCATCTATATAACGCCTATAATAGACGACCCGTGTTGCTATGGTGGGATCCAGGGTGAACATTTGCTTTTCTACTTGGAACATGAAGGCGTTCGCGTACGATGGGGCCACTGCTGACCCCATCGCACATCCCGCTATTTGTAGCAAAAATTTGCCATTGAAGACAAAATAGTTCCTTCTAAGGACCCTATCCAATAGTGTCAAGAAGAATGAAATCTCCGGGCCCAGATAGAAAGCATTATCCTGGATCAAGAGTCTTACAGCCTCCACACCTGCCTCATGGGGAATGCAGGTGTAGAGGCTGGTGACATCCGCACTGCACAACAGGATCCCCTCAGTCAGAGGGCCCAAATCCTGTAGTTGCAGCAATAAATCAGTTGTATCTTTTAGATACGAAGGCAAAGCCTGTACACATGGATTCAAGTAAGCGTTAAGATAAACAGATATGGGGTGATATAGGGAACCCCTGGCCGATACTATTGGTCGACCAGGGGGATCCACTAGACTCTTATGAACCTTGGGCACTGTATAGAAAAGGGGGGCCTTAGGGAATTTTATCTTTAGGGTCTTGCAAACTTGTGGAGAAATAATGTCTTGCCCCACTGCTGATTCTAAGAGTGAATCCAACTCTTTCTTAAACTCTCGGGTAGGGTCCATAGTGAGACGCTTGTATGTATTCGTATCGCTGAGCTGACGCTCACTCTCCTTGATATAGTTATCAAGATCTTGTATCACTATGGACCCTCCCTTGTCCGCCTTGCGGATTACTATATCAGTTCTCTGGGACAGTCCCTTAAGTGTGTCCAGTTCGGATTTTGTCATATTCGGCTGTATTGTCCTGTTGTTAACTTCAGACTCCAACATTCTTGTGAAAGTCCGAATAGATGGATTTAGGCTGGGGGGATCAAACTGTGAACGTGGAGCTATTTTCCGTACTTGTGTGGGTATCATAGAGGTAGACAAGGTAGGTTCTGTTTCCCTGCTGTTAAAAAATTCACATCTCCTAAGGGACCTATTCAAACGTTGTGATTTGTTTTAACAGCATTTACATTTTGTGTTATTCATTGTTTCTCACTACCACTATTATTGTTTTTTCAGGTTATTTTTGTTTTTTCAGGTTGCTATGCGACACCAGTGACGCGGCACGACGCTCAGCGGTGGATGGACACACTAGTAACGCGTCCCCCCTGAGAGGTGGGCGGTAGGACTGCGCATTGACGTCTCCGGGGGCGTCCATGGAGACGGGTTGGCGGCGCGGCCTGCTGCTGACGTCAGCAGGAGGCGACACGGCGGGTGGCCGGATCCACGAGCGGGAGTTTGGTGCTGCAGGGCTGACCGATCACTGTGGTTAGCAGTGATCAAGATACACTAGGGGCAGAGCCGCAGCAGGTGCAAGAGGGCTAGCAGGTCCTGAGTGGGTGATTCTGACTGGTCACATCTGGTGCGACCATGTCAGGCAACTGGTTAAATGAGTCCATATTCTAAATGGTAATTGTACAAACATAATAAATTACTTACCACGGGGACACCTTAGACAATATCTCTAACGATAGATCATTCTGATGTGGATCCGCAGGCTTGGGGTATACACATGGTTATGATGTGTACACGGTTATAAAAGTTTTGAACCCCCTTTCCCCCAACCTATAAAGATACAAGATATACAATAACTTCCGCATTCGGGACAAGTCTTCCAGAGTATACTGTATTCTTTTTTGAAATTGTTTCCTGTTTTCTCTGACGTCCTAGTGGATGCTGGGAACTCCGTAAGGACCATGGGGAAATAGCGGCTCCGCAGGAGACTGGGCACAAAAGTAAAAGCTTTAGGACTACCTGGTGTGCACTGGCTCCTCCCCCTATGACCCTCCTCCAAGCCTCAGTTAGATTTTTGTGCCCGGCCGAGAAGGGTGCACACTAGAGGCTCTCCTGAGCTTCTTAGTGAAAGTTTAGTTTTAGGTTTTTTATTTTCAGTGAGACCTGCTGGCAACAGGCTCACTGCATCGAGGGACTAAGGGGAGAAGAAGCGAACTCACCTGCGTGCAGAGTGGATTGGGCTTCTTAGGCTACTGGACACCATTAGCTCCAGAGGGACCGAACACAGGCCCAGCCTCAGAGCTCGGTCCCAGAGCCGCGCCGCCGGCCCCCTTACAGAGCCAGAAGCAAGAAGAGGTCCGGAAAAATCGGCGGCAGAAGACATCAGTCTTCAACAAGGTAGCGCACAGCACTGCAGCTGTGCGCCATTGTTGCTCAGGCACCCTTCGGTCACTGAGGGTGCAGGGCGCTAGGGGGGGGCGCCCTGAGCAGCAATGTAAACACCTTGGCTGGCATAAATACACCACATATAACCCCCAGGGCTATATGGATGTATTTTAACCCCTGCCAGAACTCACCAAAAAAGCGGGAGAAAAGGCCGCCGAGAAGGGGGCGGAGCCTATCTCCTCAGCACACGGGCGCCATTTTCCATCACAGCTCCGCTGGAAGGACGTCTCCCTGACTCTCCCCTGCAGTCCTGCACTACAGAAAAGGGTAAAAAAGAGAGGGGGGCACTAATTTGGCGCAGTTTTGATACTAACAGCAGCTATAAAGGAAAAGCACATTTTATAGTGGTATTCCTGTCTATATATAGCGCTCTGGTGTGTGCTGGCATACTCTCTCTCTGTCTCCCCAAAGGGCTAGTGGGGTCCTGTCCTCTATCAGAGCATTCCCTGTGTGTGTGCGGTGTGTCGGTACGATTGTGTCGACATGTTTGAGGAGGAAAATGAGATGGAGGCGGAGCAATTGTCTATTATACAGTTGTCACCCCCTAGGGAGTCGACACCTGCGTGGATGAGCTTATGGAAGGAATTGCGTGACAGTGTCAGCTCTTTACGACAGACAGTTGACGACATGAGACAGCCGGCTACTCAGCTTGTGCCTGTCCAGGGGTCTCAAACGCCATCAGGTGCTTTAAAACGCCCGTTACCTCAAATGGCAGACACAGACACGGATACTGACTCCAGTGTCGATGATGAGGAGACAAACGTGACTTCCACTAGGGCCACACGTTACATGATTGAAGCAATGAAAAATGTATTGCATATCTCTGATAATACAAGTACCACTAAAAAGGGTATTATGTTTGGTGAGAAAAAACTGCCTGTAGTTTTTCCTGTATCCGAGGAATTAAATGAAGTGTGTGAAGGAATTAAATGAAGTGTGTGATGAGGCGTGGGTTTCCCCCGATAAAAAACTGATAATTCCTAAAAGGTTATTAGCATCGTACCCTTTCCCGCCAGAGGATAGGGCACGTTGGGAAACACCCCCTAGGGTGGATAAAGCGCTCACACGTTTGTCTAAACAGGTAGCACTACCCTCTCCTGATACGGCCGCCCTTAAGGAACCTGCCGATAGAAAGCTGGAGAATATCCTAAAATGTATATACTCTCACACGGGTGTTATACTGCGACCAGCAATCGCCTCAGCCTGGATGTGCAGTGCGGGCCTGGCGTGGTCGGATTCCCTGACTGAAATTATTTATACCCTTGATAGGGACAGTATATTACTGACTATAGAGCATTTGAAGGATGCATTTCTATATATGCGTGATGCACAGAGGGATATTTGCCGACTGGCATCAAGAGTTAGCGCGCTGTCCATTTCTGCAAGAAGAGGTTTATGGACGCGGCAGTGGTCAGGTGATGCGGAATCTAAAAGGCACATGGAAGTATTGCCTTATAAGGGGGAGGAGTTATTTGGGGTAGGTCTATCAGACCTGGTAGCCACGGCAACTGCTGGAAAATCCACATTTTTACCCCAGGTAGCTTCTCAACCTAAGAAGATACCGTATTATCAGGCGCAGTCCTTTCGGCCCCATAAGGGCAAGCGGGCAAAAGGCGCCTCATTTCTGCCCCGTGGCAGAGGGAGAGGAAAAAGGCTGCAACAAACAGCCAGTTCCCAGGAACAAAAGCCCTCTCCCGCCTCCGCAAAGTCCTCAGCATGACGCTGGGGCTTTACATGCGGACTCGGGCACGGTGGGGGCCCGTCTCAAGAAGTTGAGTGCGCAGTGGGCCCACTCGCAAGTGGACCCCTGGATACTTCAGGTGGTATCTCAGGGGTACAAATTGGAATTCGAGACGTCTCCCCCTCGCCGTTTTCTAAAGTCTGCTTTACCGACGTCTCCCTCAGACAGGGAGGCAGTATTGGAAGCCATTCACAAGCTGTATTCCCAGCAGGTGATAATCAAGGTACCCCTCCTACAACAGGGAAAGGGGTACTATTCCACACTATTTGTGGTACCGAAGCCGGACGGCTCGGTGAGACCAATTTTAAACCTAAAATCCTTGAACTTGAACACTTACATACAAAGGTTCAAATTCAAGATGGAGTCACTCAGAGCAGTGATTGCAAACCTGGTAGAAGGGGACTATATGGTGTCTCTGGACATCAAAGATGCTTACCTACATGTCCCAATTTACCCTTCTCACCAAGGGTACCTCAGGTTTGTGGTACAGAACTGTCACTATCAGTTTCAAACGCTGCCGTTTGGATTGTCCACGGCACCCCGGGACTTTACCAAGGTAATGGCCGAAATGATGATACTCCTTCGAAAGAAGGGAGTTTTAGTTATCCCTTACTTGGACGATCTCCTGATAAGGGCAAGATCCAGGGAACAGTTGGAAGTCGGAGTAGCACTATCTCAGATAGTGCTGCGCCAGCACGGTTGGATTCTCAATATTCCAAAATCGCAGCTGATCCCGACGACACGACTTCTATTTCTAGGGATGATCCTGGACACAGTCCAGAAAAAGGTGTTTCTCCCGGAGGAGAAAGCCAGGGAGTTATCCGAACTAGTCAGAAATCTCCTAAAACCAGGCCAAGTCTCAGTGCATCAATGCACAAGGGTCCTGGGAAAGATGGTGGCTTCTTACGAAGCAATCCCATTCGGCAGATTCCACGCAAGAACCTTCCAGTGGGATCTGCTAGACAAATGGTCCGGGTCGCATCTTCAGATGCATCAGCGGATAATCTTGTCACCAAGGACAAGGGTGTCTCTCCTGTGGTGGTGGTTGCAGAGTGCTCATCTTCTAGAGGGCCGCAGATTCGGCATTCAGGACTGGGTCCTGGTGACCACGGATGCCAGCCTGAGAGGCTGGGGAGCAGTCACACAGGGAAGAAATTTCCAGGGCTTGTGGTCAAGCCTGGAGACATCACTTCACATAAATATCCTGGAGCTAAGGGCCATCTACAATGCTCTAAGCCTAGCAAGACCTCTGCTTCAAGGTCAGCCGGTGCTGATCCAGTCAGACAGCATCACGGCAGTCGCCCACGTAAACAGACAGGGCGGCACAAGAAGCAGGAGGGCAATGACAGAAGTTGCAAGGATTCTTCGCTGGGCGGAAAATCATGTGATAGCACTGTCAGCAGTGTTCATTCCGGGAGTGGACAACTGGGAAGCAGACTTCCTCAGCAGACACGACCTCCACCCGGGGGAGTGGGGACTTCACCCAGAAGTCTTCCACATGATTGTGAACCGTTGGGAAAAACCAAAGGTGGACATGATGGCGTCCCGCCTCAACAAAAAACTAGACGGGTATTGCGCCAGGTCAAGGGACCCTCAGGCAATGGCTGTGGACGCTCTGGTAACACCGTGGGTGTACCAGTCAGTGTATGTGTTCCCTCCTCTGCCTCTCATACCCAAGGTACTGAGAATCATAAGAAGGAGAGGAGTAAGGACTATACTCGTGGCTCCGGATTGGCCAAGAAGGACTTGGTACCCAGAACTTCAAGAGATGCTCACAGAGGACCCGTGGCCTCTACCTCTAAGAAAGGACCTGCTCCAGCAGGGACCCTGTCTGTTCCAAGACTTACCACGGCTGCGTTTGACGGCATGGCGGTTGAACGCCGGATCCTGAAGGAAAAAGGCATTCCGGATGAAGTCATCCCTACCCTGATCAAAGCCAGGAAGGATGTAACCGTACAGCATTATCACCGTATTTGGCGTAAATATGTTGCGTGGTGCGAGGCCAGGAAGGCCCCTACAGAGGAATTTCAACTGGGTCGTTTCCTGCATTTCCTGCAAACAGGACTGTCTATGGGCCTAAAATTAGGGTCCATTAAGGTTCAAATTTCGGCCCTGTCGATTTTCTTCCAGAAAGAACTGGCTTCAGTTCCTGAAGTTCAGACGTTTGTCAAGGGGGTGCTGCATATACAGCCTCCTTTTGTGCCTCCAGTGGCACCTTGGGATCTCAATGTAGTTTTGGGGTTCCTAAAATCACATTGGTTTGAACCACTCTCCACTGTGGACTTAAAATATCTCACATGGAAAGTGGTAATGCTGTTAGCCCTGGCTTCAGCCAGGCGTGTCTCAGAATTGGCGGCTTTATCCTATAAAAGCCCTTACCTGATTTTTCATACGGACAGGGCAGAATTGAGGACTCGTCCTCAATTTCTCCCTAAGGTGGTTTCAGCGTTTCACTTGAACCAGCCTATTGTGGTACCTGCGGCTACTAGGGACTTGGAGGACTCCAAGTTGCTGGACGTAGTCAGGGCCCTGAAAATATATGTTTCCAGGACGGCTGGAGTCAGAAAATCTGACTCGCTGTTTATCCTGTATGCACCCAACAAGCTGGGTGCTCCTGCTTCTAAGCAGACTATTGCTCGTTGGATTTGTAGCACAATTCAGCTTGCACATTCTGTGGCAGGCCTGCCACAGCCAAAATCTGTAAAAGCCCATTCCACAAGGAAGGTGGGCTCATCTTGGGCGGCTACCCGAGGGGTCTCGGCTTTACAACTTTGCCGAGCAGCTACTTGGTCAGGGGCAAACACGTTTGCTAAATTCTACAAATTTGATACCCTGGCTGAGGAGGACCTGGAGTTCTCTCATTCGGTGCTGCAGAGTCATCCGCACTCTCCCGCCCGTTTGGGAGCTTTGGTATAATCCCCATGGTCCTTACGGAGTTCCCAGCATCCACTAGGACGTCAGAGAAAATAAGAATTTACTTACCGATAATTCTATTTCTCGTAGTCCGTAGTGGATGCTGGGCGCCCATCCCAAGTGCGGATTGTCTGCAATACTTGTACATAGTTATTGTTACAAAAATCGGGTTATTATTGTTGTGAGCCATCTTTTCAGAGGCTCCTCTGTTATCACGCTGTTAACTGGGTTCAGATCACAGGTTGTACAGTGTGATTGGTGTGGCTGGTATGAGTCTTACCCGGGATTCAAAATCCTTCCTTATTGTGTACGCTCGTCCGGGCACAGTATCCTAACTGAGGCTTGGAGGAGGGTCATAGGGGGAGGAGCCAGTGCACACCAGGTAGTCCTAAAGCTTTTACTTTTGTGCCCAGTCTCCTGCGGAGCCGCTATTTCCCCATGGTCCTTACGGAGTTCCCAGCATCCACTACGGACTACGAGAAATAGAATTATCGGTAAGTAAATTCTTATTTTTCATTGTAATTTTAAAAATGATACTAAAGAAGATGCCGGTACAGTGTATCCCTGAGTACCATCTGCTTTGTAATACACAACCTTGCCTTAAGAAACCAGAAGCCAATTTTACAACCCAAAGCTTTCTTTTTTCTTTCTTGTATAGAAATTACTATACATGTTGAATCCTACTTTAAGAACAGTTTGTAGCAATAATTTCAAGCCTCTATAACGTGTGCGGTAGCTTTCTACCGCCGGGGACCTGCTGATGACAAGGGACATATAAATAAATGGTGGCTGCTTTTCTATTTTGAGTTACATTTGATGCCTGTCCTCACCTTTCCTTTATGGATATTTCTGCTTATATACAGTAGGTGTTGTGAAAATGCTCTTCAGTATACTGTACAGCAAGTGTGTCAAACTCGTGGCCCTCCAGCTGTTGTGGAACTACACATCTCAGCATGCAAGTTTGTATTAGGGACTGCTGCAACTGTGGCTGGGCATGCTGGGATGTGTAGTTCCTCAACTGCTGGGGGGCCGCGAGTTTGACACCCCTGCTGTACAAAGTCATGTATAATGCATTATTTCTCTTACGTCCTAGAGGATGCTGGGGACTCCGTAAGGACCATGGGGAATAGACGGGCTCCGCAGGAGACATGGGCACTATAAAGAAACTTTAGAATGGGTGTGCACTGGCTCCTCCCCCTATGCCTCTCTTCCAGACCTCAGTTAGATCCTGTGCCCAGAGGAGACTGGGTGCTTTCAGGGGAGCTCTCCTGAGTTTCTCTGTAATAAAGAATTTTGTTAGGTTTTTTATTTTCAGGGAGTCATGCTGGCAACAGGCTCCCTGCATCGTGGGACTGAGGGGAGAGAAGCAGACCTACTTCTGCTTCTTAGGCTACTGGACACCATTAGCTCCAGAGGGATCGGAACGCAGGTCTCACCCTAGCCGTTCGTCCCAGAGCCGCGCCGCCGTCCTCCTTGCAGAGCCGGAAGATAGAAGCCGGGTGAGTATAAGAAGAAAGAAGACTTCACAGGCGGCAGAAGACTTCGGATCTTCACTGAGGTAACGCTGCGCGCCATTGCTCCCACACACACGATACAGGCACGGATGGGTGCAGGGCGCAGAGGGGGCGCCCTGGGCAGCAATAATCCTCTTGGCTGGCATAAATAAGTGTATATTAAACTGTGGCATTATTATATACAATCCCCCGCCAGGTTTTTTGTATTTTGACCGGGGCCGAAGCCCGCCGCTGAGGGGGTGGAGCTTGATCCCACAGCACTAACCAGCGCCATTTTCTCCAAGCTGACTCTCCCCTGCTGAACATGGTGACATGCTTCCTGAGGAAGCTGGCACCCATAAGACCAGTGAAACGCGTTGAGCTTTTTATCTGAAGGACCACAAGCATCAGCAATCCCAACCACCTCCTGGCGATATTTGGACTTATATGCATCCATCGGCTCTAAATTTGCACACAAGGGACTTGCAGACTCGAACTCATACCCATTTCCCATCTGGTTTCCACTGCAATACGGATACCTAGGGAATTTCCATCTGGAAAAAGAGTCTGGTAACCTACCCTGTTCAAATTGAACTTGCAAAAACAGCTGTTAGCAAATGTCCTAGCCAGGGACTGTGGACGATGCATGTTTATTGGGTTAAGCTGTGGTTCATACATATATTAGCTATTTACATCTGATTGTATTTTATTATTGAGGAACATTTTCCTTTTATTCTTATGAATGTGCAGAAATTACGTTTGAGATTTTTAATCATATTGGTACAGTTAATTTTCTTTGAACTTCAGCCGGCGCCAGTACTTATACTTCCCATTTTTTCTCCCCTGCTGAACATGGTGACAGAGGGCTTTAAACGAGGGGGGGGGGCACATAATTTTGGCGCAGTCAGTAGATATAAAAAAGCGCTATATTATATAATATATATAATATATATAATATATATATATATATATATATATAATTATCCCCAAACAAAAAGTCCCGGCACTCCCTGCTCTTAGGGTAACTGGCTGCGGTGCCCTCCTCGAGAAGGTGAATACTTTCCCAATGTAAGTAGTGGAAATAGGCGGCACTCAAGCAGACTTGTGATGAAAAAAACTGGTTAGTTTATTCCGACATGTTTCGGGGATACCCCCGTCCTCAGGGCTTAACTAGCCAAATGTGAGTTACATCATTGAGTTGTTCAAGCACTTTAGGCACATGACACTTTAAGAATTGACACTGCGGTGTGTGCAGTGGTGAGCATCATGACACTTTACTCAATCCCCTGAAGAAGATAGCCGAAACAGCTCTCGGGACGTTAAGTATCTATTGGTTTCTTCATATGCTGCTATCATGTGTGCCATATGCTTGCTGTCTTTTAAACATCACTGTTTATTTCACTATCAGTAAAAAGCAATTTTTTTGCATTCAAGCAGTGTGCTGGTTTTTCTGAGTCTGATCCCTCTGGTGGTTATTCTTGGAATTTTTTCTATCTATCTATCTATCTATCTATCTATCTATCTATCAATTGTGTTTTCCAGGGTCATTGGCGCTGGGTGTGTGCTGGCATACTCTCTCTCCAAAGGGCCTTGTTGGGGACCTGTCTCCAGATTAGAGATTTCCCTGAGTGTGTGGGGTGTCGGTACGTGTGTCGGCATGTCTGAAGCGGAAGGCTCTTCTAGGGAGGAGGTGGAGCAAATGAGTGTGGTGTCTCAGTCGGCAACACCGACACCTGATTGGGTGGATATGTGGAATGTTTTAAATGCAAGTGTGAATTTATTACGCAAAAGGTTGGACAAAGCGGAGTCCAGGGAAAGTACAGGGAGTCGATCCCTGCCTTTCCCTATGTCACAGGGCCCAAGTAGTAGACACTGATACCGACACGGATTCTGACTCCAGTGTCGACTACGATGATGTGAGGTTGCAGCCAAAATTGGCGAAAAGTATTCATTATATGATTATTGCAATAAAAGATGTGTTGCATATCACAGATGACCCCTCTGTACCTGACACGAGGGTCCACATGTTTAAAGAAAAGAAACCTGAGGTTACTTTCTCCCCCCCTTCCCCTCACATGAGCTAAATGAGTTGTTTGAAAGGGCTTGGGAATCTCCAGACAAGAAACTGCAGATTCCCAAAAGGATTCTTATGGCATATCCTTTCCCGGCTAAGGACAGGATACAGTGGGAATCCTCCCCCAGGGTGGACGAAGCGTTGACCCGCTTATCCAAAAAGGTGGCGCTGCCGTCTCAAGATACCGCAACCCTCAAGGATCCTGCTGATCGCAGGCAGGAGACTACCTTGAAGTCGATATACACACATACTGGTACATTACTGAGACCGGCGATCGTGTCGGCTTGGGTTTGTAGCGCTGTAGCAGCGTGGACAAATACCTTGTCTGCTGAAATTGATACACTGGATAAGGATACCATTTTATTGACCTTGGGTCATATTAAGGATGCTGTCCTATATATGAGAGATGCTCAGAGAGACGTTAGCCTACTGGGTTCCAGAGCCAACGCCATGGCGATTTCTGCTAGGCGAGCCCTGTGGACCCGCCAATGGACGGTTGATGCCGACTCAAAGAGGCATATGGAGGTTTTGCCTTACAGGGGTGAGGACTTATTTGGGGAAGGTCTCACGGACCTGGTTTCCACAGCTACTGCAGGTAAATCCACTTTTTTACATTATGTTTCCTCACAGCCAAAGAAAATGCCACATTATCAGATGCAGTACTTTCGGTCGCATAAATCCAAAAGAGTACGTGGATCTACCTTTCTCGCCAGAGGTAAGGGCAGAGGGAAAAAGCTGCCAACTACAGCTAGTTCCCAGGAGCAGAAGTCCTCCCCGGCTTTTACAAAATCCACCGCATGACGCTGGGGCTCCGCTGAGGGAGTCCGCCCCAGGGGGGGGCACGTCTTCGACTTTTCAGCCACGTCTGGGTTCAATCACAGGTGGATCCATGGGCAATAGACATTGTTTCCCAGGGTTACAAGCTGGAATTCGAAGAGGTGCTTCCTCGCCGGTTTTTCAAATCGGCCCTACCAGCTTCTTCCCCAGAGAGGGAGGTAGTTTTAAATGCAATTCAAAAACTGTGTCTTCAACAAGTGGTGGTCAAATTTCCCCTGCTTCAACAGGGGGCGGGGTACTACTCAACCCTGGTTGTGGTCCCGAAACCAGACTGTTCGGTCAGACCCATTCTGAATTTAAAATCCTTAAACCTATACTTGAAAAGGTTCAAATTCAAGATGGAATCGCTGAGAGCGGTCATCGCCAGCCTGGAGGGGGGGGATTATATGGTGTCCCTAGACATAAAAGATGCATACCTTCATGTCCCCATATATCCTCATCAGGCGTTCCTGAGATTTGCTGTACAGGATTGTCATTACCAATTTCAGACGTTGCCGTTTGGGCTTTCCACGGCCCCGAGGAATTTCACCAAGGTAATGGCGGAAATTATGGTGCTCCTATGCAAGCAGGGAGTCACAATTATCCCGTACTTGGACGATCTCCTGATAAAAGCGAGATCGAGAGAACAGTTGCTGCACAGCGTATCACTCTCCCTGAGGGTGTTGCAGCAGCACGGCTGGATTCTCAATCTACCAAAGTCACAGTTGATTCCAACGACCCGATTGCCTTTCTTAGGCATGATTCTGGACACTGTACAAAAAAGGGTTTTTCTCCCGTTGGAAAAGGCCCAGGAACTCCAGAACTTGGTCAGGGACCTGTTAAAGCCAAAAAGGGTGTCGGTCCATCAATGCACTCGAGTTCTGGGAAAGATGGTGGCATCTTACAAGGCCATTCCCTACGGCAGGTTCCATGCTACGACCTTTCAGTGGGACCTTCTGGACAAGTGGTCCTGGTCACATCTACATATTCATCAGATGATCAGCCTGTCCCCCAGGGCCAGGGTATCTCTCTTGTGGTGGCTGCAGAGTGCTCACCTTCTAGAGGGTCGCAGGTTCGGCATTCAAGACTGGGTTCTGGTGACCACGGACGCGAGCCTCCGAGGATGGGGAGCAGTCACACAGGGAAGAAACTTCCAGGGACTGTGGTCAAGCCAGGAGGCTTGTCTACACATCAACGTACTGGAATTAAGGGCCATATACAACGGCCTGCGTCAAGCGGAGAATCTTCTTCGCGACCTACCGGTTCTGATTCAGTGAGACAACGTCACAGCAGTGGCTCACGTAAACCGCCAAGGCGGAACAAAGAGCAGAGTGGCAATGGCAGAAGCTACCAGAATTCTTCGCTGGGCGGAAAATCATGTAAGCGCTCTGACAGCAGTCTTCATTCTGGGAGTGGACAACTGGGAAGCAGACTTCCTCAGCAGACACGATCTCCATCCAGGAGAGAGGGGACTTCATCAAGAAGTCTTTACAGAGATTGCAAGTCAGTGGGGACTGCCTCAAATAGACATGATTGCGTCATGCCTCAACAAGAAGCTTCCGAGGTATTGTGCAAGGTCAAGGGACCCTCATGCGGTAGCTGTGGACGCCCTGGTGACACCGTGGGTGTTTCAGTCGGTCTATGTGTTCCCTCCTCTTCCTCTCATCTCAAAAATTTTGAGGATCATCAGACGAAAAAGAGTACAGACAATTCTCATTGTTCCAGATTGGCCTCGAAGGGCCTGGTATCCGGATCTGCAGGAAATGCTCACAGAAGATCCGTGGCCTCTTCCTCTCAGAGAGGACCTGTTGCAGCAGGGGCCCTGTCTTTTCCAAGACTTACCGCAGCTGCGTTTGACGGCATGGCAGTTGAATGCCGGATCCTAGCTGGAAAGGGCATTCCGGATGAGGTCATTCCTACTCTGATAAAGGCTAGGAAGGAGGTGACAGCGAAACATTATCACTGTATCTGGAGGAAGTATGTGTCTTGGTGTGAGACCAAGAATGCTCCTCCGGAAGAATTCCAACTGGGCCGTTTTCTCCACTTCCTACAGACTGGAGTGAATTTGGGCCTAAAATTAAGCTCCATTAAGGTACAGATTTCATCCCTGTCCATTTTCTTTCAGATGGAATTGGCTTCTCTCCCAGAAGTCCAGACTTTTGTGAAGGGAGTGCTGCATATCCAGCCTCCTTTTGTGCCCCCAGTGGCACCATGGGACCTTAACGTGGTGTTACAGTTCCTTAAGTCTCACTGGTTTGAGCCTCTTCAAACCGTGGAATTAAAGTATCTCACTTGGAAAGTGGTTATGTTGTTCGCCTTGGCATCTGCAAGGCGAGTGTCTGAGTTGGCGGCTTTGTCTCACAAAAGCCCCTATCTGATTTTCCATGAGGATAGAGCTGAGTTGCGGACTCGTCCTCAATTTTTGCCTAAGGTGGTTTCCTCTTTTCATATGAACCAACCTATTGTGGTGCCTGTGGCTACTAGGGACCTGGTGGATTCCGAGTCCCTTGATGTGGTCAGGGCTTTGGAAATTTATGTAGCCAGAACGGCTAGGGAAACAGAGGCTCTGTTTGTCCTATATGCTGCCAACAAGGTTGGCGCTTCTGCTTCTAAGCAGACTATTGCTCGCTGGATCTGTAACACGATTCAGCAGGCTCATTCTACGGCTGGATTGCCGTTACCTAATTCGGTAAAGGCCCATTCCACTAGGAAGGTGGGCTCTTCTTGGGCGGCTGCCCGAGGCGTCTCGGCATTACAGCTTTGCCGAGCGGCGACTTGGTCGGGTTCAAACACTTTTGCTAAATTCTACAAGTTTGATACCCTGGCTGATGAGGACCTCATGTTTGCTCAATCGGTGCTGCAGAGTCATCCGCACTCTCCCGCCCGTTTTGGAGCTTTGGTATAATCCCCATGGTCCTTACGGAGTCCCCAGCATCCTCTAGGACGTAAGAGAAAATAAGATTTTGAACCTACCGGTAAATCTTTTTCTCCAAGTCCGTAGAGGATGCTGGGCGCCCGTCCTAGTGTGGACAACATTCTGCAAGACTTGTATATAGGGTTTGCTTACATAAGGGTTATGTTACAGGTTTGTTCAGTCTTTGATTGATGCTTTTCTGTTTCTTACTGTTGACTGGTTCGTATATTCCAGGTTATATGGTGTGGGCTGGTGTGAATCTTGCCCTTGGATTAACAAAATCTTTCCTCGTACTGTCCGTCTCCTCTGGGAGTTTCTCTAACTGAGGTCTGGAGGAGGGGCATAGAGGGAGGAGCCAGTGCACACCCATTCTAAAGTTTCTTTATAGTGCCCATGTCTCCTTCGGAGTCTGTCTATTCCCCATGGTCCTTACGGAGTCCCCAGCATCCTCTACGGACTAGGAGAAAAAGATTTACCGGTAGGTTTAAAATCTTATTTTTTTTTCCATAAGATGGGCTATTGCAGCAAAACGGTGACTGGGCATACTGGTATGTGTAGTTCCACAGGAGCTGGGGTGCCAGATTGCCTGTCCCTGGGCTATTTATATACCACTTTGCTCTTATCACAGTCCTTGTTTGCAGCTTTTTTTTAAAGTTTTTTTTAAATTATATATATATATATATATATACACACTGCTCAAAAAAATAAAGGGAATACTTAAACAACACAATGTAACTCCAAGTCAATCACACTTCTGTGAAATCAAACTGTCCACTTAGGAAGCAACACTGATTGACAATCAATTTCACATGCTGTTGTGCAAATGGAATAGACAACAGGTGCAAATTATAGGCAATTAGCAAGACACCCCCAATAAAGGAGTTGTTCTGCAGGTGGTGACCACAGACCACTTCTCAGCTCCTATGCTTTCTGGCTGATGTTTTGGTCACTTTTGAAAGCTGGCAGTGCTTTTACTCTAGTGGTAGCACGAGATGGAGTCTACAACCCACACAAGTGGCTCAGGTAGTGCAGCTCATCCAGGATGGCACATCAATGCGAGCTGTGGCAAGAAGGTTTGCTGTGTCTGTCAGCGTAGTGGCCAGAGCATGGAGAGCTACCAGGAGACAGGCCAGTACATCAGGAGATGTGGAGGAGGGCGTAGGAGGGGAACAACCCAGCAGCAGGACCGCTACCTCCGCCTTTGTGCAAGGAGGAGCACTGCCAGAGCCCTGTAAAATTACCTCCAGCAAGCCACAAATGTGCATGTACAAACGGTCAGAAACAGACTCCATGAGGGTGATATGAGGGCCCGACGTCCACAGGTGGGGGTTGTGCTTACAGCCCAACACCGTGCAGGACGTTTGGCATTTGCCAGAGAACACCAAGGTTGGCAAATTCGCCACTGGCGCCCTGTGCTCTTCACAGATGAAAGCAGGTTCTCACTGAGCACATGTGACAGAGTCTGGAGACGCCAAGGAGAACGTTCTGCTGCCTGCAACATCCTCCAGCATGACCGGTTTGGCAGTGGGTCAGTAATGGTGTGGGGTGGAATTTCTTTGGGGGGGCTGCACAGCCCTCCATGTGCTCGCCAGAGGTAGCTTAACTGCCATTAGGTACCGAGATGAGATCCTCAGACCCCTTGTGAGACCATATGCTGGTGCGGTTGCCCCTGGGTTCCTCCTAATGCAAGACAATGCTAGACCTTATGTGGCTGGAGCGTGTCAGCAGTTCCTGCAAGACGAAGGCATTGATGCTATGGACTGGCCCGCCCGTTCCCCAGACCTGAATCCAATTGAGCACATCTGGGACATCATGTCTCGCTCCATCCACCAACGCCACGTTGCACCACAGACTGTCCAGGAGTTGGCGGATGCTTTAGTCCAGGTCTGGGAGGAGATCCCTCAGGAGACCATCCGCCACCTCATCAGGAGCATGCCCAGGCGTTGTAACGAGGTCATACAGGTACTTGGAGGCCACACACACTACTGAGCCTCATTTTGACTTGTTTTAAGGACATTATATCAAAGTTGGATCAGCCTGTAGTGTGTTTTTCCACTTTAATTTTGAGTGTGACTCCAAATCCAGACCTCCATGGGTTAATAAATTTGATTTCATTCAAGGGAAAAATCAGTGTAAAGAAAATTGTCACGAGCAGGTATATTTTGTATTAATGACTTTGAATCTAGTTGCAATTATTAACTTGCTCAAAACAAGAAATAAAATGCCAAGAAAGAGTAAAAAGGAAGTGGTAAATGGACGTTTGTGTTCTGATCTAATCGCTGTTCTTGAATTTTAGTGGATACGCATGACAAGTGTCCTGTGCCAAACTGATCTGAGAGTGATGTAGTGTGAACTGCACTAACATGCTCACATTTATGTTCTGTAGTTTACGTCACTATGACCTTTGAGGACCTGTAATGCTCATTTAACTCCTCATCACACCTGGATGGTAACGTATTCCCTTTACACACCAGGTCTCCAGAAAAATTGTGTAACCCAGTGGTTCCCAAACTTTTTTTGAATTACGGCACCCTATAAATTACAGCATCATTTTCACAGCACCCCTAGTCCAAAGTTTTTTGAGAAGTTTAGAAGAAAATATTAAATTAAGTAAATTGTGTTTGTCATCCTAAGGGTCAGTTATGTGGTGGTGTACGGTTTTGCTACTGTTTGTACACACAGGTTATGATTGACAGCCACCAGCACTGGGCTTTGCCTATTACACTGACCATAAATTATTTGAATTTGTCCTGGACCACCAACTCAGATCACCCCTGTAAGTGTCCCAAGGCACCCAAGGGTGCCACGCCACACAGTTTCAGAAACACTGGTGTAAGGTAATTGACAGTTTCTGTAAAGGATGTAGTACTTGTTTTTTGTTGTTGTTGTTTTTTTTACATGCTTTGTGAATTCTGCCTACAGCAAAACAAAACAAATCATTTAGTTTGGATTACAAAATCAGTTGCTACCACTGAAAGCAATTTGAAAAAGAGAATGTAAAAAAATATGGTCTTTTAAATAAGGGGCAAAACGTGGTTATGAATGGGGTTTGCGGTTATAATTAGATGCCTTCAATAATGAGTATAAGCAGTTATTTACATGTGTATACATGTTATGGCCAGCGCTGCCATACTATCAAACAAGATGATGGAGGAAATGTAATACCTGCGAGATGGAGGCATTGGTGCGATTCAGACGAGTCTACTTACTTTTCTGGATTGGTTTCATTTTTTAAGAAAAATTTTTAAGTGCCAATAATTTAAAAGGCAAAATATCCCAGTATTGGTGCGTAGAAAAAAAACAGGCAGACTAGCTCTGTTCTATCAGAACTGTATGACAAGTCACTTCCCACACACCACATTTGGTGTACTGCTAAATTTAAATAAGAGAGACTGTATTTTTTTATAGACTGAAAAAAAAGCTAATCTTAATTCTGCTGGAGAAGTAACAAGTATCCTCAATTGAAGTTGGTATGTTGTGTGGCACGAGACAGTTTTAGCTTCTGCAATCTGTTTCAATATATGAAATGAAAAAGCATATTAGAATACAGTATACACACCATCCCGCCTACTAAATGGTGCAGATTTCCAGGAATCGCAAAGAAACTGAAGTGCACCACATGCTTAAAAAATACTAAAAAGTTAAGATTTCAATAAATTCACAATCTTAAAATAATTATCTGGTTTGGAAATGCTGCCATATGATTACTTTTGTTTGTGGAAGTCTTCATTATACTAGTGGGTTTCTGTGTAAATGACAGTGGAAACTGATTTAAGGTGTCATCAGAACTTGAGGGGCTCGGTGGAAAAGAGGCACATGCTACAAAATTACTTTCCAAATAAATCTGTCTTGACATATAATACCGGGTATTTGTATGTTGCTGGTGGGAAATAGGCACATGCCACTATGTCCGAAGTTAGTGGAGTAGACGCAGTAGCGGATCTTGCCACGGGCAAGCAGTACTTTTGCCCAGGGCGCCGCCTTCCGGAGGGCGCCGCACCATGGCAAGATCCGCCACTGTGCCCCCCGCTGGTCCCCCGCTTTGAAAGGAACCAGATGCTAAGCGTCTAGTTTCTCTTCATGGAGAGGACTGCTGTGCGGTGCGTGATGACGTCATCGCGCACCGCACAGCAAAGGTCCTCTCCATGAAGGGAAACTAGACGCTAAGCGTCTAGTTTCTCTTCATGGAGAGGACCTTTGCTGTGCGGTGCGCGATGACGTCATCGCGCACCGCACAGCATAGTGGCACAGACACTAGGGGTCATAATTGACCTCTAGTGTCTATGCTGTGCTATGGGAGTGATAAAGCCTAATATTTATCTTACTTAAAACCCTCTAAAAGGTGAAAGAACACAGTACGCTATTGGCGTATGGTATACCGTAAGGGTACGCACGTTGCGTAACAATCGCTTAGCCGTAGTCGAGACGCTCGAGCGTCACGTTCGCTCACGGCCAAGAGATCACAGGCAGGCATGCTATAGGCTGCCAACTAACGTAATGATATGCTACTAGCGTAGCGGACGCTTGGGACCACGAGGAGATCACAAGCGGCGCTGATGCTCACAATGTTAAACCTTTATAACTATACCATAAACAATGTATTTATGCAATAAACCTTGGTGCAGTGATAGGGTGTAAATGTAACACAGTGTAACCTTATTAACTTGAAAGCTGTACGAGCGTCTCCGACGCTCTGAGAATACTTAGAAATATAATAAATACACAGATGCCGGTATTAGGTTCTAACACCTTATATGAACGTTCTATTTGCAAAAGAATAATACAATACAAGTCATACACTACCAAAATAACATTGACTACCTAACCAGAAGACTACACATGAAATACAATAGCAGTACAATAACACTTTAAGAGAAAGAGGAGAAGAGAGAGAGAGAGAAATGGCTCACAATAACAATAAAGGCAATATGGTTGCGGAGAAACTTACGCTCAAGGGAAACAATCGCATGCGCCTCTGGATATCCAGCTCCCGATTATCAGTGGTGAGAACCGTTGAAGAGAATAGAGAGCTGGCCCAGATCGGCTTGTCCTTTTATACACTACACATAATACAGTACAATGGTCCCTATATTCTTATTGTTCATTGGACACAGGAATTCGTCTTCGCATTATAACAAAAGGTCATAGGTTGATTCATACAGGTTCGCTGTGACTATTTCCAACTGCTCAGGTGGGTGGGAAACTAGGTTTCCCGCCGCATGGATAATAAAGTGCAAATAATAGCAAATGTCCATAAACTTCTTATGTCCATAACTATTCGCACGAGCGATTAATCTGCTTCAAACCAACACCGGAATATTGCTAATTAAATACTCTTCCGATGGATACTAAACACCACTGTATAACCTCTGTCTGACCCTTCGTATCAAACAAAGAGGGATCTCTTTGTCTATGAACATGCTACATTAACTAAACTTTCAGATTCTATCAAAGGGACCATAATCTACAAAATACATTATATAGTTAAAATATGTTACGAACGAGTCGCCCGCTAGACGCACATAAACTTTACCGTAAATGCGCATACCGTGCGCCTGCGGGTGCACGCAACAGCGAGTATGCGCACGCACGGGAGAGCCCATGCACTCGCAGCGGGGACACGCATGAGGTGCAAATATGGCAATGTGTAGCGTGATATTTTTCTGACTTTGACAGTCCACCCTTTGGCAGTCACCAATAACTGCCACTTTCTGAAACATTTCAAAACGAGAAAAATATATATGTCATGTGTAAATATTTCTATGGTTGGGTAGGAGAGGAGAGGAGAAGGTGAGAAAAGGGTATGACCTAGTGAGATAGCAGAAGCATGTGTGTATGAATCCATGTTTGGGGGGTCATGTATCATCGTGCCGTACGTGTTTTAAATCAAGCTTCGAGGTATTGCGAAGTATACATTTGAATTCCTTCTTATCCCGTGGTACGGGTCTGTGGATGGGCTGTCAAACTTTACCGAGCTCTCTTCGGCTTTTGGTTGCAACAAAATGGGGGAGCACATTTTAGTTGATGATACATGAATGGGGGAATATGTGAATGCTGATATCTGTGCCTGTATTCCCCATCGACTATGTGTGTTATTACCTGAAGGTTGTAGAGATGAAGATAAAGAACACTTATGGTAAATGCATTGATAAACTATGTGAGTTTAATATACATTTGCCGATTGAGGTCTTGTCTTGTCTTGATGTACATGTTGACTGTAGTCTCTTTGTGCTTTTGCTAATAAACGTAAGCAAAGCTTTATCAATGTCCATAGACTTACAAAAAGTGTTGGGCTAGCGTTTTCATTAAAGTACTAGGGACATGGGGGGGTCTATGGCATAGTCCATCAGTTGTCTGTGTAATAGGTTGTCAAACTTCTTCTTTAGTCCATCTGTTGTCTGCATACAAGGTCGTCAATTTCCTCTTCCAAGTGGGTCTTTTTACCTTGGAGAAAAACGAGAAACAGGTGAAAGAAACGGACCGTGGAATCACATTTTCATCACAACATTGTCTCTATCGTTGGGTCATAAATCACATCAGTCGTTGTTATTACAGTATCTTCACTCCTTAAACTCATCACTCGGGCGCTACGTTTACACTTTGTTAAAATCCGAACGCATCTAAATATCAGACCGACCAATATGATGACACCCAGAACACACAAAAGGAATTTCCCTACATCCATGATAATACCTTGGGTCCATTCTCCTAAACCAGAGAACCAATTTCGCGGGTTCAACCATGACACCCAACTGGTCAGCTCATTACCCACAGCAGCAAGGGTGAGATTGTGTTTCTTTCGGAACTCCCATTTTAATTGGAGAATGTCGTCCATCTTTTTGTCTATGACCTCGACCGGGTCCTCGGTGCTGTTTGTGATATACGTGCAGCACTTTATTCCATACTGAGTTGCTAGGGTGACACAATACCCACCCGTCACAGCTGTGAGATAATTGAGAATCATCCTATGCTGAACCAGTTCTGTTTTGTAAGCTTGGAGCTCCCTTCCAGTATACCTGAATGTGTCATCATACATTTCAGTGATATTGTCTAATAAATTTGCAAGCGCAGATATATATTTATAATTTATCACTCCTCTGGCGGTACGAGTGATATCTAACGCGATTAGGAATTGAATCCCGGTGGATTCACTGATCAGGTCAGAGGCCGGATGCTCTGTTCTTTCTATCAGGTGCCGTTTAACGATGTGTTCGTAATGAGTGTGAGTATAAGGAGCTTGGGCACTGCGGTGAATATCTTTCATTTTAGTATGTGATACGGTCATTACCTCAGGCAGTACTTTTCCAATATAACATAATCCTTCAGAGTTTGGGGCAAGCCACTTATACGCCTTTCTCCCGCATATGAAATATGCATCATCGGGGAGAACATATGGGACGGAGTAGGACATAACCATATTACACATTTTCCATATGAAATTTCCTAACCCTAATTCTTCCATCTGTTTAATACACGTATCAGTTTGTATGATATGTGCACAGTATCCTGGTGATACCTCTCCAACTCTCATGGACCTACTTCCTAGGGTATACCTATATCGGAAATATTTTCCACTACCAGCTATGTGGCGTATAAGTTCTGTATCTGTTGGCATTCTATCGGCTCTGTATGAAAAGGTCATGGTTTGATTATTCCATGACACTTCCCAATTTCCCGGCTTTCGGGGATTGGAAATGTTAAAACATACTAGGGATCTATCCACATGATATTGGTGGAGCTTCAAACTAGGAGGACTGGAGATATTAAACCTCCTGTCCACCGGCCTCCCACCACTTAGCTCAAGTACCTCCCCTATAGTTAAAGGGAAGGGCACTAATCCTGATTTGCTATGGCCTTGAGGTACTTGAGAGCATACCCAACAATCTGTCTGATTTAACACTTTACCCACTAAGGTGTGATAGTCACTCAATGGATGCCGGTCCATGTGGATATTAAAACTGGATTGGCATTTCTTGATACACCCATCCTCAACTACACTGTCACAGAGTCTACAGATACAGTTCTCTTCAGCTAACAATCCTTCACAATTTCTTCTATTGTCAATGCTACCAGATCGTTTTCTGATACTCGCCTTTACTCGGTGATTATGTTGTTCTTGGAAATCTACGCCTCCATCTCTGTCATCAGAACCCATTCCAGAACCTCTCTCGACCTCCATGGTACTCTCGCTGGAACAGACTGCTCTGGTCAACATCATGGTCAACAGAAAAATCCGGATCACAGTCTCTTGGGGCAAGTCCATCTTATAGGAGGAAATGGAGAAGAATGAGAAGGGGGAAAGAAATAATTGAGGGAGATGGGATGGGAAGTGGAGAAAAACAATAAAAGGGAACAGGGGATCGACAACTGCCTCTGATCTTATTATTTTCAATGCTCAGGTGCCGTCTCAGTCCTCCTGAAACAGACACTCCAGTGATACAACTTCCTCTACCGTCTGTTCTTTATCACGGGACCTCTCTGGATCAGCAACCTTCTTACAATGGGACGAATGAACCCAAGTCTCTCTCTCGGCAACCTTCAATGCTGTCGTGCTAATCAATAAGACTTGGTACGGTCCTTCCCATCGGTCAATAAGGCAACCTGAGCGTAGAAAATTCCGTATCATTACATAATCCCCAGGTTCAATGTCATGACAATTACTATCTGGCAAATCAGGAATCACTAACTTCAGATTGTCATTTTGATCCTTTAGCTGTTTACTCATGTTAACCAGGTATTTTACAGTCACTTCATTGTTACACTTCAAATCATCCTGAGGGTTAATCATAACATGCGGTTGTCGACCAAACAGAATTTCAAAGGGGGACAGATTAAGAGGGGACCTGGGAGTGGTTCTGATGCTGTATAGTACAATGGATAAAGCTTCTGGCCATGTCAATCCTGTTTCTGCCATAACTTTGCTCAATTTATTTTTAATAGTGCTGTTCACTCTTTCCACCTTCGCACTCGCCTGGGGGCGATATGGAGTGTGCAGCTTACTATCAATTCCCATCAACTTACACATTCCTTGAAAGACATCACCTGTAAAATGGGTACCCCTATCACTTTCAATTATTCTAGGGATACCGTATCTACACACAAATTCCTGCACAATTTTCTTAGCAGTAAACATAGCGGTATTTGTGGCCGCCGGAAATGCTTCGACCCAATTTGAAAACACATCTATACAAACAAGTACATATTTCAAATTTCGACAAGGGGGTAATTGTATAAAGTCAATCTGTATTACCTGAAAAGGGCCGCCTGTAGGTGGGATATGGGATGGTTCTGTTGGTATTGCCTTTCCGATGTTCTTCCTCAAGCAGGTAAGGCATGACATTGCTCTCTTACCTGCATGGGATGAGAATCCTGGGGCGCACCAATATGCTCTTACCAACTTGCACATTCCTTCCTTGCCCAGATGAGTCAGCCCATGTGCTGCTTCAGCTAAACATGGAAGATATGTTCTGGGGGCCACTGGTTTACCCTGTCCATCTGTCCAGAGTCCTGAGGACTCCTGGCCATATCCTTTTGACCTCCAAACTGCCTTTTCCTGTGTGGAACACAAATTTTGCATTTCACACAACTTCTGTGTGTTGATGGTATTGAATACCATCACTTGTGTGGTGTCTGTCTGTCTGGGGGTACCAGCTGCTAACTTAGCAGCTTCGTCTGCTCGGCTGTTACCAAGTGATACTGGGTCTTGGCTATATGTATGTGCTTTACACTTGATAACAGCCACTCTGTCGGGTTCCTGTATCGCTGTTAGAAGTCTTTTGATGTGAGCTGCATGCGCTATCGGTGTACCAGCTGCCGTCATGAAATTTCTGAGGCGCCATAGGGCTCCGAAATCATGGACTACCCCGAAGGCGTATCTAGAATCGGTGTAGATATTGGCTGACTTTCCCTTAGCCAATTCACATGCTCTGGTTAGGGCAACCAGTTCAGCAACCTGGGCTGAGTGAGGTGGGCCTAGCGGTTCTGCTTCTATGGTGCCTTGGTCATCTACGACTGCGTATCCAGTACACAAGTCTCCCGAGTCCGTCTGTCTGTGACAACTACCGTCAGTGTAGAAAGTAAAATCTACATCTTCCAGTGGGTTGTCACTGATGTCAGGTCTTGCCGTGAAATTTTGGGTCAAATATTCCATACAATCATGTGTGTCATCCCTTGTATTAAATCCTCCTTCCCCATCACTCTCATCCTCCACCCTTTGTGCCTGTCCAGGCACACCTGAGAGATATGTTGCAGGATTTAATGCACTGCATCTCCTTATGGTGATGTTTACGGGGGCCATTAATGCCAATTCCCATCTTGTAAACCGCGCTGATGAGACGTGCCTGGTTTGGGCAGAATTCAGCAAGGCTGACACTGCATGTGGTGTATGAATTGTGAGGTTGTGTCCTAGCACTACATCTTCGCTATTTGTGACTAGCAATGCTATCGCAGCGACACTTCGCAAGCATGTAGGGAGGGATCGCGCTACCGTATCTAGCTGAGCGCTGTAGTATGCTACCGGCCTGCTGGTATCACCGTGCTTTTGGGTTAGGACGCCTGCCGCGCAACCAGCACTTTCTGTTCCGTACAGCTCAAAGGGTTTCCCATAGTCTGGCATACCTAATGCTGGCGCCTGCGTTAGGCACTGTTTGAGTCTCTCAAATGCCATCTCGGATTCGTCTGTATGCGAAATCCGATCAGGTTTGTTTGATGAAACCATCTCCTGCAAAGGTAATGCTAGAATGGAAAACCCTGGGATCCAGTTACGGCAATACCCACACATTCCTAAAAACGTTCTGATTTGTTGCTGGGTTTGTGGCAGAGTCATGTCTCTAATTGCTTGAATTCTATCAGCGGTCAGGTGTCTCAGTCCTTGTGTTAGACAGTGTCCCAGATATTTTACTTTAGGCTGGCATAATTGTAGTTTGTCTTTGGAAACCTTGTGTCCTGTGTCTGAAAGATGAAACAGGAGCTGTTTCGTATCCTTCAGGGACGCTTCCAGTGAATCTGAACACAGTAGTAAATCGTCCACATACTGTATCAATATTGATCCACTCTCTCGTTGGAAAGACTGTAAACAATCATGCAAAGCCTGTGAAAATATACTTGGACTGTCTATGAAACCTTGTGGTAATCGAGTCCATGTGTATTGGACTCCTCTGTATGTAAATGCAAACAAATATTGTCTGTCAGGATGCAGGGGTACCGAAAAGAAGGCGGAGCAGAGGTCAATAACAGTGAAAAATTTCGCAGTGGGAGGGATCTGCATAAGGATGACAGCTGGATTTGGCACTACAGGGAACTGACTCAACTATTTTGTTAATCCCCCTTAGATCCTGCACTAGCCTGTAACCCCTCCCCCCACTCTTTTTCACAGGGAAGATGGGACTATTGGCAGTGCTGGATGTTCTTACCAGAATGCCCTGTTGTAGCAAGCGCTCTATTACGGGGTATACTCCTAATTCCACCTCTGGCTTCAGAGGGTATTGTGGGATTTTTGGAGCTATCCTACCATCTTTTACTTGCACAACTACTGGAGCTACGTTTGCCATTAATCCAGTGTCTTGTCCATCTTTAGTCCACAGTGACTCTGGTATTTGGGATGTCATTTCTTCTACCTGGGATGGATTCCTATTTATCATAACAGTATGTGACATTAATTTTGATGGGGAGTCTAACATGTCTCGCACTTCCTGAGCGTGATTCTCAGGTATGTCTAAGAATACACCTTCAGGAGTGCAATAAATGACGCACCCCATTTTACACAATAAATCTCTTCCCAGGAGATTAGTCGGTGCCGATGCTGCCAGCAAGAAGGAATGCTTGGTATGCAAAGGCCCTATTGTAATCTCTGCTGGTTTGCTAACAGGGTAGTGCTGGACTACTCCCATTACTCCCATGGCTGGAATTGTCTTACCAGTGGTTCTCATGCCCACTGTTGAATTTATCACTGATTTGGCCGCCCCCGTATCTACAAGGAAATTTAATGATTTACCAGCTACATCAATTGTGACCTCGGGTTCACTTCCAAGGCTTGCAATCAATTTCACTGGCTGCAGATTACAGGTATGGCCACACCCCTATTGGGTATGGTGACCTCCCTGAATCGCGCTGGCAGCAACTACTTGAGAAGGGGGTAAATGGGAACTACCAGAGACTTGCCAGTCTCGTTTTGGGGGATACCTTTTTGTTTCCCCTGCATGTGGCTCATGACTCCGTCTCTGCGGTCCCTGATCCCAATTTCGTGTGTCATGTCGTTGTCTAGGGGGTTGATATGATTTTTGTGTGTTTTTCACTCTACAGTCTCGTGCAAAATGTCCCTCTCTATGACAGGAATAACAAGTTACCACATTTGACTTACCCACAGGGTTTGGAGATTTATACAAAGGTTGCCTTGTGGTCAGGGCCTGTATACTTACTGCCATTAACTTATCACTTTGTGACTCTCTGTGTCTGGTGATATTGCGATCATGATCAACAGCGGCCTCTCTCAAAGTAGCCACCGACAGACCTCGCCAACATGGTTGCGTGGTCTGTACTCTTGTCTTTAATGCTTCTTTTAAACCATCCATTCGCACAGATACTGCTACTTCTCTATGATTTACATTTGTCTTAATGTCTTCAATGCCTGTGTATTTAGCCATTTCTAGTAGTGCCCTATGAAAATACTCAGCAGCTGTTTCTGACTCTTTTTGTTTAATGGAGAAAATTTTGTTCCATTTAACTACAGCTGGAAAATACTCTTTTAACTGTAAATTTATCCTCTTTACATTGTCTTGGTTGTACACATCCGTAAGGGGTACATCCTCATCTAATTTACAGTCAGCTAGAAATTGTGCTGAGTCGACATTGGAGGGTAAACATGCCCTCAGCAATATCTGCCAGTCTTTGTTATTGGGCTCTACCGTATTCCCTAGGTCTCTAATGTATTTCTGGCTGGCAACTAGATCTTTTCTAGGGTCAGGGAATTCAGACACTATTGCTCTTAATTCCATTCGGGAAAATGGGCAGTGCATGGCAATGTTTCTGACAGGAGTGACTCCTGAAGTGTCCGTTTTCCCATTTGGCACTGCTATTACCCTAACGGGATTAAGTTTAATAACATCATTCTGAGTAGATTCTACAGCCTGTGGTGATATGGTTTCAGCATAGTGTATGGTGCCGTACTTACCCGTTGATACGACCTCACCTGTCCCTCCGCTAGGGGCCTTTGATACTAATCTCAGGGGTTGGGACGTGCCTACTGCTGTTTCAGATATGGTGGCTGCTAGAGAGAGCGCCGATATTGTTGCCGATTCGTCCTCTTGATCACACTCCTGGGGAAAGTTTAAAACAGGGTACAACTTGCACGGGTTAATACTTGCATTACTCATCTTATTCATATTATCCTTAACATTTATACAGTTACTAAGTGCCTGTTTATTACACATTAGTGCGTCATTCTCCGCAACCAACTTCTCTCCCGTTATGTAAGGTGGCGGTGGTGCCGTAGCTATCAGTTTCCTGATAGGGTTAGATCCCGCCGCCTGAGCCAATCCTCTCTGAATTTCACCCTCCTGTTGCCATAACTGTAAATAATCATAATGTTTGATCCGTCTCTTTGCTGATTTAATGAGACATATCCATCTCCTTAGATTTAGTAACACATCTGGGCTAAAGCTGCCTACTCTTGGGAACTTCTCCCCGTCATTTACAGTCATTCTTTCCCATTCATCACATAAAACCTCTGTGTGTGAACCGTATTTTTCACACATTACATACCTTGCCGACCCGATTGGCCGGTTTACTGAATCAACCCGAACCGAGGTTGATCGCCCCCTACCTGAACAACTGGCCCCCATAACTTGCAGGTGTTGCTTTCACTACCTCTGACCTTAATCAGGGTCTTCAGCGAACCCTTACAAAAACCAAGATGTTCAAGATAGGCCGACGGTGGCGGTTTACCGAGTACCCCACTCACTCGCCCACGCCGACCAATACGCCCACACACTGCCTTAGCGCTGGCGTACTCGACCTAGGGCCCCTATGAACCTTTATTTACTGGAACATGTGAGTGTGTTCCGCAGAGCATTGACCCTTTCCAGTAACTATTGGTTGTTGGATAGTCCCTGAATGACCAGCGAACCTCCCTTAAAATAAAAAAAATTTCACAAATCACGTTAAAATGTACAAATAGCGTTTATGACCCCTCTAGCGTACGCAAATGGTACTGGGTCAAATTACTAACTAATGCACACAATTACGTGCGGTACAATCGTTCGGCACATAAGCAACTAATCTTATGTGCGGAGCGACCAGTGGAATCGAAAATTGCGGCTGCGAATTCCTTCAGCCAGAGCTTTAATGGCCTATATGGGTTCTGCACCAACTCCCTGGGTTGTGCTCTTTTCTCTATAGCGGACTTCTTAGTCTGCTGTACCTGGACCTCCTGGTCTGTTCCGGACCTCCTGGTCTGTGCTACAGTAGACCTCCTGGTCTGCTATACTCTAATGCTCAAATTTATGTTTAACAAGGGATGCCTCCCCAGCCACCATGCACGTCACTTACATGTATGTACCTCACGAGAACTCGACTTCTTGTGGTTCAACCCAAAAATTGTAAAAACATATATATGCAAACACTCACTCACCACATGTACACTTTACTTTTGTTTCTATTTCTGCGCAGAAATTTCTTTCCTTTAGACCAGATGAGTCGTAAATTTAGAGAAGGATCTATTAGTTTAAATTTCGGACACTAAAATTGACTTGCGCTATTTATCGCGTTGCCACCTTTTCGCCTGTTAAAATAATACTAGTGTGATTTGAGTTACGTGGGCGTACCCAGACGCTCCGTTGCGTAATATACGCTGCGTGCGTCGGCCTTTACATTGCGTACACTAGTCTAACCCTTTTGTTAGAAACACGTGTATGCCAGCCAGATATGTCCACAGAAATACAATTAACACGTTTATCAATGTAGATGGTCTTTAATTGTAATCATCTACCGAGCACCACCCAGGTCTTTCCTTGTATCTTAGGCAAAGCTGTGTGCGTGCTTTACAAATTGCCCCTTAATGTATTACTTTTACTCTTTAACTACTAATAGCAACAAATCTTTCTTAGCACGTTATTAATTGTGAAATGGCAAACAGGAGAGTGATATGTGAAAATACACGAATGAAAAGAACTGCAGATATATGCGTGCGTGCGTACGCAAGACAGAAATAAACAGTTTTAAAAGACACTAGCGTATTGTTCTTACCTCCGGTTCCGGATTCCTTCAGCACCCTTTACTAAGCGAAGCAGACGCTTATCCAGTCAGCACTACGAGGAATATGACCTCCCGCCCTTTGCTGATGGATAATGTCTGCTGAAATTACCTAGTGCAGATATGTGAAGGACGGACGAGCTGCCAATTGATAAAGCCTAATATTTATCTTACTTAAAACCCTCTAAAAGGTGAAAGAACACAGTACGCTATTGGCGTATGGTATACCGTAAGGGTACGCACGTTGCGCAACAATCGCTTAGCCGTAGTCGAGACGCTCGAGCGCCACGTTCGCTCACGGCCAAGAGATCACAGGCAGGCACGCTATAGGCTGCCGACTAACGTAATGATATGCTACACGCTTGGGACCACGAGGAGATCACAAGCGGCGCTGATGCTCACAATGTTAAACCTTTATAACTATACCATAAACAATGTATTTATGCAATAAACCTTGGTGCAGTGATAGGGTGTAAATGTAACACAGTGTAACCTTATTAACTTGAAAGCTGTACGAGCGTCTCCGACGCTCTGAGAATACTTAGAAATATAATAAATACACAGATGCCGGTATTAGGTTCTAACACCTTATATGAACGTTCTATTTGCAAAAGAATAATACAATACAAGTCATACACTACCAAAATAACATTGACTACCTAACCAGAAAACTACACATGAAATACAATAGCAGTACAATAACACTTTAAGAGAAAGAGAGAGAAAGAGGAGAAGAGAGAGAGAGAGAGATATGGCTCACAATAACAATAAAGGCAATATGGTTGCGGAGAAACTTACGCTCAAGGGAAACAATCGCATGCGCCTCTGGATATCCAGCTCCCGATTATCAGTGGTGAGAACCGTTGAAGAGAATAGAGAGCTGGCCCAGATCGGATTGTCCTTTTATACACTACACATAGGCCCTCATTCCGAGTCGTTCGCTCGGTAATTTTCATCGCATCGCAGTGAAATTCCGCTTAGTACGCATGCGCAATAATCGCACTGCGACTGCGCAAAGTAATTTTACAATGAAGATAGTATTTTTACTCACGGCTTTTTCCTCGCTCCGGCGATCGTAGTGTGATTGACAGGAAATGGGTGTTACTGGGCGGAAACACGGCGTTTTCGGGGCGTGTGGATAAAAACGCTACCGTTTCCGGGGAAAACGCAGGAGTGGCCGGAGAAACGGGGGAGTGTCTGGGCGAACGCTGGGTGTGTTTATGACATCAAACCAGGAACGACAAGCACTGAACTGATCGCAGATGCCGAGTAAGTCTGAACCTACTCTGAAACTGCTAAGTAGTTTGTAATCGCAATATTGCGAATACATCGGTCGCAATTTTAAGAAGCTAAGATACACTCCCAGTAGGCGTAGGCTTAGCCTGAGCAACTCTGCTAAATTCGCCTTGCGAGCGATCAACTCGGAATGAGGGCCATAATACAGTACAATGGTCCCTATATTCTTATTGTTCATTGGACACAGGAATTCGTCTTCGCATTATAACAAAAAGTCATAGGTTGATTCATACAGGTGGGCTGTGACTATTTCCAACTGCTCAGGTGGGTGGGAAACTAGGTTTCCCGCCGCATGGATAATAAAGTGCAAATAATAGCAAATGTCCATAAACTTCTTATGTCCATAACTATTCGCACGAGCGATTAATCTGCTTCAAACCAACACCGGAATATTGCTAATTAAATACTCTTCTGATGGATACTAAACACCACTGTGTAACCCCTGTCTGACCCTTCGTATCAAACAAAGAGGGATCTCTTTGTCTATGAACATGCTACATTAACTAAACTTTCAGATTCTATCAAAGGGACCATAATCTACAAAATACATTATATAGTTAAAATATGTTACGAACGAGTCGCCCGCTAGACGCACATAAACTTTACCGTAAATGCGCATACCGCGCGCCTGCGGGTGCACGCAACAGCGAGTATGCGCACGCACGGGAGAGCCCATGCACTCGCAGCGGGGACACGCATGAGGTGCAAATATGGCAATGTGTAGCGTGATATTTTTCTGACTTTGACAGGAGAGACGTAATGACATCTCTCCCATAGATCCGAGGACAGACACAACCATCCGAGGACAGGAGAAGAGCGGCGCCGGCGGAGGAGGAGGTCTGGAATCAGGAGCGGGGATTGTAAGTAGAGATGTGCACTTGAAATTTTTCGGGTTTTGTGTTTTGGTTTTGGGTTCGGTTCCGCGGCCGTGTTTTGGGTTCGACCGCGTTTTGGCAAAACCTCACCGAATTTTTTTTGTCGGATTCGGGTGTGTTTTGGATTCGGGTGTTTTTTTCAAAAAACACTAAAAAACAGCTTAAATCATAGAATTTGGGGGTCATTTTGATCCCAAAGTATTATTAACCTCAAAAACCATAATTTCCACTCATTTTCAGTCTATTCTGAACACCTCACACCTCACAATATTATTTTTAGTCCTAAAATTTGCACCGAGGTCGCTGGATGACTAAGCTAAGCGACCCTAGTGGCCGACACAAACACCTGGCCCATCTAGGAGTGGCACTGCAGTGTCACGCAGGATGGCCCTTCCAAAAAACACTCCCCAAACAGCACATGATGCAAAGAAAAAAAGAGGCGCAATGAGGTAGCTGTGTGACTAAGCTAAGCGACCCTAGTGGCCGACACAAACACCTGGCCCATCTAGGAGTGGCACTGCAGTGTCACGCAGGATGGCCCTTCCAAAAAACACTCCCCAAACAGCACATGATGCAAAGAAAAAAAGAGGCGCAATGAGGTAGCTGTGTGAGTAAGCTAAGCGACCCTAGTGGCCGACACAAACACCTGGCCCATCTAGGAGTGGCACTGCAGTGTCACGCAGGATTGCCCTTCCAAAAAACACTCCCCAAACAGCACATAACGCAAAGAAAAAAAGAGGCGCAATGAGGTAGCTGTGAGAGTAAGCTAAGCGACCCTAGTGGCCGACACAAACACCTGGCCCATCTAGGAGTGGCACTGCAGTGTCACGCAGGATGGCCCTTCCAAAAAACACTCCCCAAACAGCACATGACGCAAAGAAAAAAAGAGGCGCAATGAGGTAGCTGTGTGAGTAAGCTAAGCGACCCTAGTGGCCGACACAAACACCTGGCCCATCTAGGAGTGGCACTGCAGTGTCATGCAGGATGGCCCTTCCAAAAAACACTCCCCAAACAGCACATGACGCAAAGAAAAAAAGAGGCGCAATGAGGTAGCTGTGTGAGTAAGCTAAGCGACCCTAGTGGCCGACACAAACACCTGGCCCATCTAGGAGTGGCACTGCAGTGTCATGCAGGATGGCCCTTCCAAAAAACACTCCCCAAACAGCACATGACGCAAAGAAAAAAAGAGGCGCAATGAGGTAGCTGTGTGAGTAAGCTAAGCGACCCTAGTGGCCGACACAAACACCTGGCCCATCTAGGAGTGGCACTGCAGTGTCACGCAGGATGGCCCTTCCAAAAAACACTCCCCAAACAGCACATGACGCAAAGAAAAAAAGAGGCGCAATGAGGTAGCTGTGTGAGTAAGCTAAGCGACCCTAGTAGCCGACACAAACACCTGGCCCATCTAGGAGTGGCACTGCAGTGTCACGCAGGATGGCCCTTCCAAAAAACACTCCCCAAACAGCAGATGACGCAAAGAAAAAAAGAGGCGCAATGAGGTAGCTGTGTGAGTAAGCTAAGCGACCCTAGTGGCCGACACAAACACCTGGCCCATCTAGGAGTGGCACTGCAGTGTCACGCAGGATGGCCCTTCCAAAAAACACTCCCCAAACAGCACATGACGCAAAGAAAAAAAGAGGCACAATGAGGTAGCTGTGTGAGTAAGCTAAGCGACCCTAGTGGCCGACACAAACACCTGGCCCATCTAGGAGTGGCACTGCAGTGTCACGCAGGATGGCCCTTCCAAAAAACACTCCCCAAACAGCACATGACGCAAAGAAAAAAAGAGGCGCAATGAGGTAGCTGTGTGAGTAAGCTAAGCGACCCTAGTGGCCGACACAAACACCTGGCCCATCTAGGAGTGGCACTGCAGTGTCACGCAGGATGGCCCTTCCAAAAAACACTCCCCAAACAGCACATGACGCAAAGAAAAAAAGAGGCGCAATGAGGTAGCTGTGTGAGTAAGATAAGCGACCCTAGTGGCCGACACAAACACCTGGCCCATCTAGGAGTGGCACTGCAGTGTCACGCAGGATGGCCCTTCAAAAAAATACTCCCCAAACAGCACATGACGCAAAGAAAAATTAAAGAAAAAAGAGGTGCAAGATGGAATTGTCCTTGGGCCCTCCCACCCACCCTTATGTTGTATAAACAGGACATGCACACTTTAACCAACCCATCATTTCAGTGACAGGGTCTGCCACACGACTGTGACTGAAATGACGGGTTGGTTTGGACCCCCAACAAAAAAGAAGCAATTAATCTCTCCTTGCACAAACTGGCTCTACAGAGGCAAGATGTCCACCTCATCATCATCCTCCGATATATCACCGTGTACATCCCCCTCCTCACAGATTATCAATTCGTCCCCACTGGAATCCACCATCTCAGCTCCCTGTGTACTTTGTGGAGGCAATTGCTGCTGGTCAATGTCTCCACGGAGGAATTGATTATAATTAATTTTAATGAACATCATCTTCTCCACATTTTCTGGAAGTAACCTCGTACGCCGATTGCTGACAAGGTGAGCGGCGGCACTAAACACTCTTTCGGAGTACACACTTGTGGGAGGGCAACTTAGGTAGAATAAAGCCAGTTTGTGCAAGGGCCTCCAAATTGCCTCTTTTTCCTGCCAGTATAAGTACGGACTGTCTGACGTGCCTACTTGGATGCGGTCACTCATATAATCCTCCACCATTCTTTCAATGGGGAGAGAATCATATGCAGTGACAGTAGACGACATGTCCGTAATCGTTGTCAGGTCCTTCAGTCCGGACCAGATGTCAGCATCAGCAGTCGCTCCAGACTGCCCTGCATCACCGCCAGCGGGTGGGCTCGGAATTCTGAGCCTTTTCCTCGCACCCCCAGTTGCGGGAGAATGTGAAGGAGGAGATGTTGACAGGTCGCGTTCCGCTTGACTTGACAATTTTCTCACCAGCAGGTCTTTGAACCCCAGCAGACTTGTGTCTGCCGGAAAGAGAGATCCAAGGTAGGTTTTAAATCTAGGATCGAGCACGGTGGCCAAAATGTAGTGCTCTGATTTCAACAGATTGACCACCCGTGAATCCTTGTTAAGCGAATTAAGGGCTCCATCCACAAGTCCCACATGCCTAGCGGAATCGCTCCATGTTAGCTCCTCCTTCAATGTCTCCAGCTTCTTCTGCAAAAGCCTGATGAGGGGAATGACCTGACTCAGGCTGGCAGTGTCTGAACTGACTTCACGTGTGGCAAGTTCAAAGGGCAGCAGAACCTTGCACAACGTTGAAATCATTCTCCACTGCGCTTGAGACAGGTGCATTCCACCTCCTATATCGTGCTCAATTGTATAGGCTTGAATGGCCTTTTGCTGCTCCTCCAACCTCTGAAGCATATATAGGGTTGAATTCCACCTCGTTACCACTTCTTGCTTCAGATGATGGCAGGGCAGGTTCAGGCATTTTTGGTGTTGCTCCAGTCTTCTGTACGTGGTGCCTGTACGCCGAAAGTGTCCCGCAATTCTTCTGGCCACCAGCATCTCTTGCACGCCCCTGTCGTTTTTTAAAAAATTCTGCACCACCAAATTCAAGGTATGTGCAAAACATGGGACGTGCTGGAATTTGCCCATATTTAATGCACACACAATATTGCTGGCATTGTCCGATGCCACAAATCCACAGGAGAGTCCAATTGGGGTAAGCCATTCCGCGATGATCTTCCTCAGTTGCCGTAAGAGGTTTTCAGCTGTGTGCGTATTCTGGAAACCGGTGATACAAAGCGTAGCCTGCCTAGGAAAGAGTTGGCGTTTGCGAGATGCTGCTACTGGTGCCGCCGCTGCTGTTCTTGCGGCGGGAGTCCATACATCTACGCAGTGGGCTGTCACAGTCATATAGTCCTTACCCTGCCCTGCTCCACTTGTCCACATGTCCGTGGTTAAGTGGACATTGGGTACAACTGCATTTTTTAGGACACTGGTGAGTCTTTTTCTGACGTCCGTGTACATTCTCGGTATCGCCTGCCTAGAGAAGTGGAACCTAGATGGTATTTGGTAACGGGGGCACACTACCTCAAGAAATTGTCTAGTTCCCTGTGAACTAACGGCGGACACCGGACGCACGTCTAACACCAACATAGTTGTCAAGGCCTCAGTTATCCGCTTTGCAACAGGATGACTGCTGTGATATTTCATCTTCCTCGCAAAGGACTGTTGGACAGTCAATTGCTTGGTGGAAGTAGTAAAAGTGGGCTTACGACTTCCCCTCTGGGATGACCATCGACTCCCAGCAGCAACAACGGGCAGCGCCAGCAGCAGTAGGCGTTACACTCAAGGATGCATCGGAGGAATCCCAGGCAGGAGAGGACTCGTCAGAATTGCCAGTGACATGGCCTGCAGGACTATTGGCATTCCTGGGGAAGGAGGAAATTGACACTGAGGGAGTTGGTGGGGTGGTTTGCGTGAGCTTGGTTACAAGAGGTAGGGATTTACTGGTCAGTGGACTGCTTCCGCTGTCGCCCAAAGTTTTTGAACTTGTCACTGACTTATGATGAATGCGCTGCAGGTGACGTATAAGGGAGGATGTTCCGAGGTGGTTAACGTCCTTACCCCTACTTATTACAGCTTGACAAAGGCAACACACGGCTTGACAAATGTTGTCGTCCGCATTTCTGTTGAAATACTTCCACACCGAAGAGCTGATTTTTTTGGTATTTTCACCAGGCATGTCAATGGCCATATTCCTCCCACGGACAACAGGTGTCTCCCCGGGTGCCTGACTTAAACAAACCACCTCACCATCAGAATCCTCCTTGTCAATTTCCTCCCCAGCGCCAGCAACACCCATATCCTCCTCATCCTGGTGTACTTCAACACTGACATCTTCAATCTGACTATCAGGAACTGGACTGCGGGTGCTCCTTCCAGCACTTGCAGGGGGCGTGCAAATGGTGGAAGGCGCATGCTCTTCACATCCAGTGTTGGGAAGGTCAGGCATCGCAACCGACACAATTGAACTCTCCTTGTGGATTTGGGATTTCGAAGAACGCACAGTTCTTTGCGGTGCTTTTGCCAGCTTGAGTCTTTTCATTTTTCTAGCAAGAGGCTGAGTGCTTCCATCCTCATGTGAAGCTGAACCACTAGCCATGAACATAGGCCAGGGCCTCAGCCGTTCCTTGCCACTCCGTGTGGTAAATGGCATATTGGCAAGTTTACGCTTCTCCTCCGACAATTTTATTTTAGATTTTTGAGTCCTTTTTTTACTGATATTTGGTGTTTTGGATTTTACATGCTCTGTACTATGACATTGGGCATCGGCCTTGGCAGACGACGTTGCTGGCATTTCATCGTCTCGGCCATGACTAGTGGCAGCAGCTTCAGCACGAGGTGGAAGTCGATCTTGATCTTTCCCTAATTTTGGAACCTCAACATTTTTGTTCTCCATATTTTAATAGGCACAACTAAAAGGCACCTCAGGTAAACAATGGAGATGGATGGATACTAGTATACTTATGGATGGACGAGCGACTGCCGACACAGAGGTAGCTACAGCCGTGGACTACCGTACTGTGTCTGCTGCTAATATAGACTGGATGATAATGAGATAAAATTAAAATATATATATATATCACACTAGTACTGCAGCCAGACAGGTATATATATTATGTAATGACGGACCTGCTGGACACTGTCTGTCAGACTCAGCACTGCAGACTCCTAAAGTAAGCTACTAGTATCAAGAAGATAGAAAAAAAAAAAAAAACACGGGTAGGTGGTATACAATTATGGATGGACGAGCGACTGCCGACACAGAGGTAGCTACAGCCGTGGACTACCGTACTGTGTCTGCTGCTAATATAGACTGGATGATAATGAGATAAAATTAAAATATATATATATATCACACTAGTACTGCAGCCGGACAGGTATATATATTATGTAATGACGGACCTGCTGGACACTGTCTGTCAGACTCAGCACTGCAGACTCCTAAAGTAAGCTACTAGTATCAAGAAGATAGAAAGAAAAAAAAACCACGGGTAGGTGGTATACAATTATGGATGGACGAGCGACTGCCGACACAGAGGTAGCTACAGCCGTGGACTACCGTACTGTGTCTGCTGCTAATATAGACTGGATGATAATGAGATAAAATTAAAATATATATATATATCACACTAGTACTGCAGCCGGACAGGTATATATATTATGTAATGACGGACCTGCTGGACACTGTCTGTCAGACTCAGCACTGCAGACTCCTAAAGTAAGCTACTAGTATCAAGAAGATAGAAAAAAAAAAACCACGGGTAGGTGGTATACAATTATGGATGGACGAGCGACTGCCGACACAGAGGTAGCTACAGCCGTGGACTACCGTACTGTGTCTGCTGCTAATATAGACTGGATGATAATGAGATAAAATTAAAATATATATATATATCACACTAGTACTGCAGCCGGACAGGTATATATTATGTAATGACGGACCTGCTGGACACTGTCTGCAGAATGCGTTTATAAAAACACCACACGACGAGTGTTTAACTTTTTCAGGCAGACAATCACAATATACTGGTGGTCAGCAGACAATCACAATACTGGTGGTCAGTGGTCACTGGTCAGTCACACTGGCAGTGGCACTCTGGCAGCAAAAGTGTGCACTGTACTTAAGTGCAGTCAGATAATGATATACAGTATATGATGCAGCACACTGGGCTGAGCACAGATATGGTATGTGTGTGTGACTGTGTCACACTGTGTATCGTTTTTTTTTCAGGCAGAGAACGGATTAATTAAACTGGTGGCACTGGTCACTGGTCACACTATCAGCAGCAAGTAGTACTCCTCCTATATGCTCCCCAAAATTTGTGTCTCTCTCTAGTACTCTAGTCACTCTAAACGGAGAGGACGCCAGCCACGTCCTCTCCCTATCAATCTCAATGCACGTGTGAAAATGGCGGCGACGCGCGGCTCCTTATATAGAATCCGAGTCTCGCGATAGAATCCGAGCCTCGCGAGAATCCGACAGCGGGATGATGACGTTCGGGCGCGCTCGGGTTAACCGAGCAAGGCGGGAAGATCCGAGTCGCTCGGCCCCGTGTAAAAAAAACTGAAGTTCGGGCGGGTTCGGATTCCGAGGAACCGAACCCGCTCATCTCTAATTGTAAGTATACTTTTATTTTTTATTTATTTTCTCTAACGTCCTTGAGGATGCTGGGACTCCGTAAGGACCATGGGGAATAGACGGGCTCCGCAGGAGATAGGGCACTTTAAGAAAGCTTTGGATTCTGGGTGTGCACTGGCTCCTCCCTCTATGCCCCTCCTCCAGACCTCAGTTTTTACACTGTGCCCAGAGGGAAATGGGTGCACTGCAGGGAGCTCCCCTGAGTTCTCTGCCTAGAAAGCATTTTTGTTTGGATTTTTTCTATATTTTTACAGGGAGCACTGCTGGCAACAGGCTCCGTGCATCGAGGGACTGAGGAGAGAGGGGCAGATCTTCTTAAATGATAGGCTCTGCTTCCTCGGCTACTGGACACCATTAGCTCCAGAGGGGGTGAACACAGGTTCGTCCTGGGCGTTCACTCCCAGAGCCGCGCAGCCGTTCTCCTCACAGAGCCAGAAGAGACGAAGTCAGAAGACGTCTCAGGCGGCAGAAGCCTTCAGAGCTTCACTGAGGTAACGCACAGCACTGCAGCTGTGCGTCATTGCTCCCATACACCTCACACACTCCGGTCACGGTAAGGGTGCAGGGCGCAGGGGGGGGCGCCCTGGGCAGCAATATAACACCTCTCTTATGGCAAAAGACAATATACATGTACAGGTGGGCACTGTACATGTATATAAAAGAGCCCCCGCCATTTTTTAATAACTTTGAGTGGGACAGAAGCCCGCCGCCGAGGGTGCGGGGCTTCTCCCTCAGCACTCACCAGCGCCATTTTCTCTCCACAGCACCGCTGAGAGGAAGCTCCCTGGACTCTCCTCTGCTTTACACACGGTGAAAGGGGGTTTGAAGGAGCGGAGAGGAGGGGGGGGGGCACATAATTGGCGTATTATTACTACTCAGCGCTTCTGGAAAAGGGCATTCTGTGTTGTTGTTTTTCCAGGGGTATAGCGCTGGGGTGTGTGCTGGCATACTCTGTCTCTCCAAAGGGCCTTAAAGGGGATACTGTCTTCAGAAAAAAGTTTCCCTGTGTGTGTGAAGTGTGTCGGTACGCGTGTGTCGACATGTTTGACGAGGAAGGCTCGCTTAATGTGGAGGGGGAGTGCTTGAATGTCATGTCGCCGTCGGCAACGCCGACACCGGAATGGGTGGATATGCTGAATGTCTTTAATGCAAATATCAATCTATTGCATAAAAGGTTAGACAAGGCTGAAGCTAGGGATCAGTCAGGTAGCCAGACCATGCCTGTCCCTGTGGCGCCAGGACCTTCGGGGTCTCAGAAGCGCACCATATCTCAGATCGATGACACAGATACCGACACGGATACTGACTCTAGTGTCGACTATGAAGATGCAAAATTACAGCCGAGGGTGGCAAAAGGTATTCGGTACATGATTATTGCCATTAAAGAGGTTTTGCATATTACTGAGGAACCCCCTGTCCCTGACACGAGGGTACACATGTATAAGGGGAAAAAGCCTGAGGTCACCTTTCCGTCCTCATTTGAGCTGAGCGAATTGTGCGAAAAGGCTTGGGAATCTCCAGATAGGAGACCACAAGTTCCCAAAAGGATTCTTATGGCGTATCCTTTTCCACAAACGGATAGGATACGATGGGAATCTTCGCCTAAAGTAGACAAGGCGCTGACACGATTATCCAAAAAGGTGGCACTGCCTTCTCAGGATACGGCTTCCCTCAAGGATCCTGCTGATCGCAGGCAGGAAATTACCATGAAGCACATTTACACTCATTCAGGTGCTGTTGTTAGACCGGCTATGGCGTCGGCCTGGGTTTGTATTGCTGTTGTGGCATGGGCAGATTCCTTATCTATGGAGATTGACACCTTAGATAGGGATGCCATTTTAATGACCATAGAGCATATCAGAGATGCCTTGTATATGAGAGATGCTCAAAGAGACATTTGTTTATTAAGCTCCAGAATAAACGCTATGTCTATTTCTGCTAGGCGGCTCTTGTGGACCCGACAGTGGACGGGAGACGCCGATTCAAAGCGGCATATGGAGTCCTTGCCTTACAAAGGGGAGGAGTTGTTTGGAGACGGCCTCTCGGACCTTGTCTCTACTGCTACGGCTGGTAAGTCGAATTTCTTACCTTATGTCCCCCCGCAGCATACAAAAAAGGCACCTCATTATCAAATGCAGTCCTTTCGTTCCAATAAGAGCAAGAAGGTACGGGGATCGTCCTTTGTTGCAAGAGGAAAAGGCAAGGGAAAAAAGCTGCACACAGCTAGTTCCCAGGAGCAGAAGTCCTCCCCTGCATCTGCAAAGTCCACCGCATGACGCTGGGGCTTCCCGGGGGGAGGCAGATCTAGTGGGGGCTCGTCTAAGGTTTTTCAGCCACGTCTGGGTTCACTCGCAGGTGGATCCCTGGGCATTAGAGATTGTTTCTCAGGGATACAGGCTGGAATTCGAAGACTTGCCTCCTCGCCGGTTTTTAAAATCGGCTCTGCCGGCTTCCCCGTCAGAGAGGGAGCTGGTGTTGGCAGCAATCCAAAAATTGTATATTCAACAGGTGATTGTCACAGTTCCTCATCTCCAGCAAGGAGAGGGATATTACTCAACCCTGTTTGTGGTCCCGAAACCAGACGGTTCGGTCAGACCCATTTTAAACCTAAAATCCCTGAACCTGTACTTGAAGAGGTTCAAGTTCAAAATGGAATCACTCAGGGCGGTCATCGCCAGCCTGGAGGGGGGGGATTGGATGGTGTCCCTGGACATAAAAGATGCTTACCTTCATGTTCTGATATTCCCCCCTCACCAGGCGTTCCTGAGATTTGCAGTGCAGGACTGTCACTACCAATTTCAGACGTTGCCGTTTGGGCTTTCCACGGCCCGAGAATTTTCACCAAGGTAATGGCGGAAATTATGGTGCTCCTGCGCAGCGCAGGCAGGGTGTCACAATTATCCCATACTTGGACGATCTCCTCATAAAGGCGAGATCTCGGGAGAAGTTGCGTGTCTCTGTCCATGAAGACGTTGCAGTTACACGGCTGGATTCTCAATATACCGAAGTCCCAGCTAGTCCCTGCAACGCGTCTGACCTTTTTGGGCCTGATTCTAGACACAGACCAGAAAAAGGTTTTTCTTCCGATCGAAAAGGTTCAGGAGCTCATAGCCCTGGTCAGGAACCTATTAAAGCCAAAAAAGGTTTCAGTGCATCATTGCACACGGGTTCTGGGGAAGATGGTGGCTTCATACGAGGCCATCCCCTTCGGCAGGTTCCATGCGAGGACTTTTCAATGGGACCTCTTGGACAAGTGGTCCGGGTCCCATTTACAAATGCATCAAAGGATCACCCTGTCTCCCAGGACCAGGGTATCTCTCCTGTGGTGGCTGCACAGTGCTCACCTACTAGAGGGTCGCAGGTTCGGCATTCAGGACTGGGTCCTGGTGACCACGGACGCAAGCCTCCGAGGCTGGGGAGCAGTCACACTGGGAAGAAATTTCTAAGGTCTCTGGTCAAATCTAGAGACTTGCCTCCACATCAACGTCCTGGAGTTGAGGGCCATATACAACGCCCTGCGTCAAGCGGAGGAATTGCTTAGGGGAAAACCGGTTCTGATTCAGTCAGACAATGTCACGGCAGTGGCTAATATAAACCGCCAAGGCGGAACAAGGAGCAGAGTGGCCATGGCAGAAGCGACCAGGATTCTACGCTGGGCGGAAGGCCATGTAAGCGCACTATCAGCAGTGTTCATCCCGGGGGTGGACAACTGGGAGACGGATTTCCTCAGCAGGCACGACCTGCATCCGGGAGAGTGGGGACTTCATCAAGAAGTCTTCGCACAGATCACGGGTTGGTGGGGACTGCCTCAAATAGACATGATGGCATCCCGTCTCAACAAAAAGCAAAAGCAGTATTGCGCCAGGTCAAGGGACCCTCAGGTGGTAGCGGTAGACGCTCTGGTGACACCTTGGGTGTTCAGATCGGTCTATGTGTTTCCTCCTCTTCCTCTCATACCCAAGGTGTTGAGAATAATAAGAATAAGCAGGGTCAGAACAATCCTCATTGTTCCAGATTGGCCACAGAGGACTTGGTATCCGGAGCTGCAAGAGTGCTCACAGAAGATCCGTGGCCTCTTCCTCTAAGGCAGGACCTGCTGCGGCAGAGGCCCTGTCTGTTCCAAGACTTACCGCGGCTGCGTTTGACGGCATGGCGGTTGAACGCCGGATCCTAGCGGAAAAAGGGATTCCGGAGGGGGTCATTCCTACCCTGATCAAGGCTAGAAAAGACGTGACGTTAAAACATTATCACCGTATATGGCGAAAATATGTTTCTTGGTGTGAGGCCAGAGCTGCTCCTACGGAGGAGTTCCATTTGGGCCGTCTTCTTCACTTCCTTCAAACAGGAGTGACTTTGGGCCTAAAATTAGGGTCCATAAAGGTCCAAATTTCGGCCTTATCCATTTTCTTTCAAAGAGAATTAGCCTCTCTTCCTGAAGTACAGACTTTTGTGAAGGGTGTGCTGCATATTCAGCCTCCCTTTGTGGCGCCTTGGGATCTTAACGTGGTGTTACGTTTCCTCAAGTCACCTTGGTTTGAACCACTCAAAACTGTGGAGTTGAAATACCTCACGTGGAAAGTGGTCATGTTGGCATTGGCTTCGGCAAGACGTGTTTCAGAATTGGCGGCTTTATCACATAAAAGCCCATACTTGGTTTTTCACGTGGATAGGGCAGAGTTGAGGACTCGTCCTCACTTTCTGCCAAAAGTGGTCTCATCTTTTCATGTGAACCAACCTATTGTCGTGCCTGTGGCTACACGGGACTTGGAGGATTCCGAGTCCCTGGATGTGGTCAGGGCTTTGAAGATTTATGTGACCAGAACGGCTAGGATCAGGAAGACTGAAGCTCTGTTTGTTCTGTATGTGGCCAACAAGGTTGGCGCTCCTGCTTCAAAGCAGACTATTGCTCGCTGGATCTGTAACACGATTCAGCAGGCGCATTCTACGGCAGGATTACCATTGCCTAATTCGGTTAAGGCCCATTCCACTAGGAAGGTGGGCTCTTCTTGGGCGGCTGCCCGAGGGGTCTCGGCATTACAGTTGTGCCGAGCAGCTACTTTGTCGGGGTCCAACACCTTTGCAAAGTTCTATAAGTTTGATACCCTGGCTGAGGAGGACCTCCTGTTTGCTCAATCGGTGCTGCAGAGTCATCCGCACTCTCCCGCCCGTTTGGGAGCCATGGTCCTTACGGAGTCCCAGCATCCTGAAGGACGTTAGAGAAAATAAGATTTTACTTACCGGTAAATCTATTTCTCGTAGTCCGTAGAGGATGCTGGGCGCCCGTCCTATGTGCGGACTTCTTCTGTAAGACTTGTTGGCTATGTTGTTGTTCATACTGTTAACTGGGTAGTTTATCACAAGTTATACGGTGTGATTGGTGTGGCTGGTATGGATCTCGCCCTTAGGTTTACAAAAATCCTTCCTCGTACTGTCCATCTCCTCTGGGCACAGTTTCCCTAACTGAGGTCTGGAGGAGGGGCATAGAGGGAGGAGCCAGTGCACACCCAGAATCCAAAGCTTTCTTAAAGTGCCCTATCTCCTGCGGAGCACGTTTATTCCCCATGGTCCTTACGGAGTCCCAGCATCCTCTACGGACTACGAGAAATATATTTACCGGTAAGTAAAATCGTATTTTTTTTCCGCTACAGGCGGCACAAATCGGGGCGTAACTGACCACGCCCCCATATGAAGCCATGCCCCTATTTTTGCCCGGGGCGCCACAAGGGCAAGATCCGGCCCTGAGTAGACGCTACATGGTAGAAGCTATTCGATGGCAGCAAAGAATCAAAATCCATGTAATGTGGCATCTGCCTCTTTTCCACTGAGCCTCTCAATTCTGGAAAAGGTTGGACACCTATTTATCATAATAGTTCCTATCAAGCTTTAATAATTGTATGTTGAAATATTAGTCTACAGTATTTTCCAACCATCTACTAGTCTGTATTATTGTATTTTACAACAGAAATGACCAGATAAACTGATAGAATGGGATGTGTGTAAGATTTTAGGAGACTAGCCTTGAAATTATAAGCTGTGCATATTCTACCCTCCCACCCAACCTCCAAAAAATACACCAAACACCATTTGTAAAAATAACCTGGGCCAAAAAACGATATTTATTCAGAACAGGTGCACTGTTATCAAAATAGCATTGAGCTCCTACATTTATGACAATAGGTTCAATTTATATTTTTTATGCAGTGTCCTATAGAGAGCATCCATTTCACTTGGCACTATGTCTTAGCTCATGCAGCTGGGTGAGGATGGCTTGGGAGGTGCGGTCAGTGAATTCAGGTGCTCTGCATCTGCTCGGGACCTGGAAAGTAACATTATGATGAGTCTAATGACTATCAACTTATTTATACGGAATCCACATATTACACAATTACTTTCTAAACCTCAATTTTATAGATCTAACTGAACTACATCAATTTGTAACTTGGGGATAGATGTATTAACCTGGAGCAAGGATAAAGAGGTGATGAGAGGAAGGTGATAACGCACCAGCCAATCATTACGTGTTTGAAAACTGACAAGGGCTGATTGGCTGGTGTGTTATCACCTTACACTTATCACTGGTTTATCCATTCTCCAGGCTTAATACATATGCCCCTTTGTGTTTACCCAGTGATTTCTAACCACTATTATTGTGTTGTACACTACTCATAGTAAATTGAGCTTTAGATGGAGAGCTTAAAGGTCCATACACACCGGGCGTTTTTGCCCAGCGTGTATGCACAGCGATCATCGCTGGGCTGAAAAGCGCTCAGTGCATACATACTGAGCGCTTTTCCCCGCTGCCCAGCGATGTCAGCGGGGGTGAACGGCTTTCCATAGCAGGACGCTATGGAAAGCTGCTCACCCCGCTGTTCATCTACTGGTAATACCAGTAGATAAACGCCGGCGATGAAGCGGGCGCTCATCGTTTGGCCATACACACTGGGCGGCTTTGAGCTGAAAGCAGCTCAACACACCAAAAGTGACCTGCTTTCAGCTCAAAATCACCCAGTGTGTATGGGTCTTAAGATGGAGAGCTGAAGTAACAAAAGGGATTTTGATTGAAAAGAAAAAAAAGTCCTTGAATTAATTCACAAAGAATGATTTTTGTTTTAAATTTGTTTTTTTAATGTGTTAAAAAAAGTTGTTCTTTGGTCTCGATTCAATTCAGCTCGAACTGAATAGCGCCAAGAAGAAGCTCCAGAAGCTATTTAATTCAGCGCGCTGTTATGTCTGAGAATGCCGGTTCTCGTGCCTTAAAACATGGTGTTTAGAGAACCGACATTCTCCAACTTAAGTGCCTGGCATAATGCTGTTTCCGCCGCGCTAAGGACAGAAAACAGCACTGCACCAGTAGGTTTCTGCTCTCAACCCAGGAGGGGTGCGAGAAGAAATTCTCTGGTTGGGCATAAAATTGCGCTGAATTGAATAGAGCCCTTTGTTGTTTACATCTCTGTCAGTCTGTCAAATTATGCTGATATTTAACATTTTCTTAGTTTGTTTCTTCATCCTGCTACTAATCTATAATTCTGTAGCTGCACATTACCATGGCAACCACAGTTGCATAAAATATAATGTAGTGAGCTGAAAAGTTTTTTAAAATGTGAGCTCTGTCTAATGTAAAATCTTCCCCCTCTTCTTGCGTTTGTGTGACAATCCTATCTTACTTCCTCCAGAGAGATTTAGAAAACTAGATAATGCTATGTAGAATGACTGCTAACAATTGTTGATCAGAGCTATGCTGAAAAGATACTTAACGTGTTTAAAATTAAACATTGGGTTTTCTTTAATGTCAACATTTCTTCTCAAATCCTACTCTGGGATTCCTTCAGCTGTCAAGGGGCCAAGTCCTATCACAGTAAATACAGCATACCATTTTAATTACGATTTAAGAATATTTTACTATCTGCATAATGGGCCTAATTCAGTAAGGATTGCAAATTCTGCTAATCAGCAGAATTTGCAATCCTGTTGCTAGCATGCTGGGGGCCGCCCATCGCAGGGAGCCCCTCCCCCCTTCAACAAGCAGAAATTGCGAACGCATCACAATTTCTGCTTGTTAGCAGAAATAGATGATGCTGCGCTGGCAGGAGGACCGCCACCATGTTCCCCTTTTGCTCCATCCAACCCCCCGTTCACGTAGCACCACCCCCGCAACGCTCAATCTCTACCCTGGAAATGGAGCATTGCCGCCCCCCCTGCCCGTGACCCCTTTGCCTGATTGACAGGCAGAGGCGATTGCAATTTCTGCACCCCCCCTACCACAGAAAGTGTGGGCGCAGGACGGGTGTTGTGCATACGCCCTGCGGGGAGATCGTAATAATTCCGATTGGATCGTGATTTGCGATCCAACCTGAATTATCCCCAATATGTTTTAATCAACTTTTCTGCTGCGGGGTACACTGGGCTCCACAAGGAATGGACAATGGGGTGTAGAGTAGGATCTTGATCCGAGGCACCAACAGGCTCAAAGCTTTGACTGTTCCCAGAATGCATAGCGCCGCCTCCTATATCACCCCGCCTCCCTGCACAGGAGCTCAGTTTTGTAGTTGGTGCTGCAGTAGCAGGCACTTAACAGAGGGGCTGCTCCAGGCAGCCCTAAGAAGAGCTTTTTTTCTGAGGAAAAAAGTGAAGACTTCAAGGGCAGCAGCAGTGTTGCATGTCAGTGGACATTCACTGCTGCAGTCCAGCTCTCCCCAGTGGCGCTGTACACTCCCGAGTCCTGGTTGCCGGGTAACTACAGCAGGTGGCTCCGGTTTTCTTCTTGTCAGGCACACATGACGGGGGCTCTCCAGGATCGCGTGGCTGCGCTTCGGGAGGTGGTAAGTGGGTCCCGCTTGCGGGACCCGGTCTTTATCGCGATCCGGTGCGGTCAGTGGGAGGCGGGCCGCACGCGCTGGCGGTGGACACTGTGGCTATACAGGCGATCCCACTAGATCACCAGGGCATGGGACAGGTCAGGTTTTCTCTATAAACCGTTTTATTAGAGCCCGCAGTACCCGGTGGTTTTGCCAGCAGGGGGATTGAGCTTGGACCTGAAGCCCCTCCCCCAGCCCCAGGGCGCCATTTTCTGCAAATGTTCCCGCCCTGGAGCTGCATATCTGTCTCTCCCTCACCCCCTGGCAGTGTCTGCGGCACCATTATCCCTCAGCTCACTGTTCCTGGGAATGCTTGGGCAAATCCTCCTATGTAAAGCCGCCTGGTTGTCAGTGCTGTGACTTTACAAGACACTTAAGTATTCTACTTGCCTTTTATAGTCAGTGTTAGTTAAGAAAGAGTGCACTTTGTCAGGGTTTCCTAATACAATTACCCTGTGATATACATCCAGTTCTTACTGTGTACGGTTATATCTATTATTATATAGCTGTATAAGCTAGTCCAGTGCAGTATTATTGTTAGTAATAACCTCTGCATTGTACAAACTGTGACCATTTGTGTGTGCATTTGATAGCTGAGTGGTGTCCATTTCGTGTCTTTCACTCAACCTGCTATCCCTATAGTCTATAACCTGAGGGGGCTTGGTACGTCAGGTTTTATCTAATATAGTATTTTCACAAAGATATACTGTACTACGTATTTTTCTCTGTGATTTAGTCACCATATCTCTCCTTTATCTCTGCTGGTGCTGACTACACTGCGCAGGGGTTTGGGCTAGAGGTATTGTGCTGCTGACAAATTGTACTGTGTTACCTGATACTGCAAGTTATATCATGTCTGCTTCTGAGGGTAACGGTTCTGGGGCTGAATACACTGCCGGTGTTGCTGAAGCCACAGATACCTATGAGGAGAATATAGCAGCTTTGGGCTCTGGTTCTGGGGGCTCCTTGCCCCCCAGTGGGACGGTGGCAACGGGGGCAAATAATGACCCGCCGTGGGCCGCTTTTTCCACGATTCTGCATACGCTAGTTCATAAACTAACACCCCCTATGGGACCCCCAATGCCGGTGCAACCGTTTGTGGTCCCTGCAGCTAACCCGCCATGGGCGGACGATTTATCTGCTCAAATAAAGAAGTTGAACCAGTCCCTGACTACTAAAAAGTCTGACCGTCGCTCGCCTACGTCCAAGGGGTCCTTTAAGCGAGCGCTTGTCTCCTCACAATCCACTGCTGTCACTGACACCTCCTCTGATGAAGACGGCACTTACACTGACCCCACAGGTTCTGACTCAGATACGGCTGATGGGGAGGGTAGTTCACATGTGGATGTTCCTGATCTTTTGGAGGCTATTAAGTTAATTTTACAGATTACGGATGATCCCGAGCCATCCGTTCCTCCTAAGAAACCAGATAGGTTCAAGCGTCAGAAAGTGATTAAACAAGTTTTACCTCACTCTGACCACCTAATTGATATATGTCAGGAACCCTGGGAAAATCCGGGTATGAAGTTTGTGCCTCAAAAGAAGATGCTGGCTCGCTATCCCCTCGCGCCGGAGCTGTCTGAGAATTGGGAAACGCCTCCTCCAGTGGACTCACATGTGGCTAGGATGGTGGTTTCCTCAGCTCTACCGGTCACCACCGTCGCGTCTCTAAAAGAGCCTACTGATAAACGTGTGGAGGGTTGTCTGAAAGCGATTTACACCCTCACGGGTGCTGCACAAAGGCCCACTATTGCAGCTACTTGGGCTGCAGAGGCCATTGAAGCATGGGCCTTGGAGTTAGATGCTGAAATCTCCTCTGACCATGCTAGACAATGCTTGTCTTATATTGTCACAGCTTCTCGTTATATTAAAGAGGCGGCTTCTGATGCCAGTATCCTGGCAGCCAAGGCCTCTACTACGTCAGTCCTGGCTCGCCAGATATTGTGGCTGAGATCCTGGTCTGTGGATCTGGACTCTAGAAAAACCCTGGGGTTACTCCCTTTTAAGGGAGATATTCTGTTTGGAGAGGATTTAAATAAGATTGTGGCTGACTTGGCTACTGCCAAAACTGCCTGTCTGCCAAGTACTGCTCCTTCTGTGTCGAAGGCTAAAGGTACTTCCTTTCGCCCCTTTCGTCCTTCAGGTAAAGCAAAAGGTCAGGCGTACAACAAGCAGGCCCGCACTTCCAAACCTGGTAAGCCTAAGCCCAAAAGAGCCTGGGCGGCCCGTCAGCCAGCTTCCAAGACAGAAAAGCCTGCCGCATGATGGGGCGGGCCGGCTTCTAGGGTATACCCAGGAATGGTTGAAGACCACTTCAGATGCCTGGGTACGGGAAATCGTGACTCGAGGTTACGCCATAGCCTTCAAAAACCGACCCCCTCATCGATTTTGCCAGAGACAAAGGCAAACACTCTACATTCGGTGGTACAGACCCTCCTGGATACAGGAGTCATAGTACAGGTGCCTCTTGCGCAGAGGAGCCGGGGGTACTATTCTCCGCTCTTTCTGGTCCCGAAACCGAATGGGTCCTCCCGGCCCATTCTCAACCTCAAGGCATTGAACAGGTTTGTGAAGGTTTCCAAGTTCCGGATGGAAACCCTTCGCTCTATAGTTTTGGCCTTGGAACCTGGGGACTTCATGGTCTCCCTGGATATACAGGATGCTTACCTGCATATTCCTATAGCAGTGTCTCATCAGCAATACCTGAGATTTGCGATTGGCAACTGCCATTACCAGTTTCGGGCGTTACCTTTTGGTTTAACAACGGCTCCGCGAGTCTTTACAAAAGTCATGGCGGTGATGACGGTGGTACTCCGCCGTCAAGGGGTCAGGATACTGCCGTATTTGGACGACTTGTTAATCCTGGCAAATTCCCCAGAACTTCTCCTGCGTCATCTAGATGTGATGGTCCGGTTTCTGCAAGCCCACGGGTGGCTCATCAACTGGAAGAAGTCATCCCTGATCCCTGCTCAGAGCATGGTGTATCTGGGAGCACTATTGGACTCTCACAACCAGTGGTTGTTCCTGTCTCAGGAGAAAGTCCTGAAACTTCAGGACAGGATTCGTTGCTTCCTATCTCGTCCGCAAGTGTCGATACATTCGGCGATGCAGGTGCTGGGCCTCATGGTGTCAGCATTCGACATGGTGGAGTACGCTCAGTTTCACTCTCGCCCTCTCCAGAGGCTGATTCTAGCCAAATGGGACGGCCTGCTTCACCGGATCAGGTCTCAAATGATCTCTTTGACTCCGGAGGTCCATCTGTCGCTGCTCTGGTGGCTCCAGGACCAACAACTGTGCAGGGACGTCCGTTCTGGATATCCGACTGGGTCCTGTTGACAACAGATGCCAGTCTAAGAGGTTGGGGCGCGGTGCTGGAGCAACACTCCCTTCAGGGGCGGTGGACCAAGGAGGAGTCCCTCCTCTCGATCAATATTCTGGAGTTGGGGGCGGTCTTCAATGCCTTGAACCTAGCCCAGCATTTAATTCAGAACCGTCCTGTTCAAATACAGTCTGACAACGCCACCACAGTGGCTTACATAAATCATCAAGGCGGCACTCGAAGCCGACTAGCAATGAAGGAAGTCTCACGGATTCTACAGTGGGCAGAACGCCATCTACCGGCCATATCGGCAATGTTTATTCCGGGAGTCCTGAATTGGGAAGCGGACTTTCTCAGTTGTCAGGACGTGCATGCTGGCGAGTGGGGCCTCCATCCAGAAGTGTTTCAACTCCTAGTGGAAAGGTGGGGCCTTCCAGACGTAGATCTGATGGCGTCTCGACACAATCACAAGGTTCCGGTCTTCGGAGCAAGGACAAGGGATCCTCAAGCAGCATTCGTGGATGCGCTGACGGTACCGTGGAGGTTTCAGCTGCCGTACGTGTTCCCTCCGGTGTCACTCCTGCCCAGGATAATTCGGAAGTTCAAGCAAGGAAAATTAATTCTGCTTCTCATAGCTCCGGCGTGGCCCAGACGGCACTGGTTCTCAGACCTGCAAGGCCTATCGTCAGAGCGTCCAATTCTACTTCCACAACGCCCAGACCTCCTCATTCAGGCCCCCTGTGTCTACCAGGACCTAGCCCGGCTGTCTTTGACGGCGTGGCTCTTGAAGCTTCCGTCTTAAGCGCTAAAGCAGGCATTCCCAACCACGGTCCTCAAGGCACACCAACAGTGCAGGTTTTAGTGATATCCAGGCTTGAGCACAGGTGACTTAATTAGTACCTTAGTTATTTTGATTGAATCATCTGTGCTGCAGCCTGGATATCACTAAAACCTGCACTGTTGGTGTGCCTTGAGGACCGTGGTTGGGAATGCCTGCGCTAAAGGGTTTTCTGAGGCGGTCATTCAAACTATGTTGTGGGCCCGGAAACCGGCTTCGGCTCGGATTTACAATAGGGTCTGGCATTCTGACTTTGTTTGGTGCGCATCTAACGATTATGATGCTTCCAAGTTTAGTATAGCCAAGTTGTTGGCGTTTCTTCAGTAGGGCCTGGACTTAGGCCTGCGTCTGGCCTCCCTCAAGGTTCAAATATCTGCCTTGTCGGTGTGGTTTCAGAGAAAAATTGCGACCTTACCTGATGTGCATACCTTTACTCAGGGCATGTTGCGTATCCAACCTCCCTATGTCCCGCCTGTGGCTCCTTGGGACTTGTCGTGGTTTTGGAGGCGTTACAAGAGTCTCCGTTTGAACCTCTTGGTTCAGCTGACCTTAAGTGGCTTTCCCTTAAGGTGGTGTTTCTGCTGGCTATTGCTTCAGCTAGAAGAGTGCCGGATTTGGGTGTCTTGTCCTGTAGTTCCCCATATCTGATATTTCACCGTGACCGGGCGGTTCTTAGGACTCGTCCCGGCTATCTACCTAAGGTGGTTTCTTCGTTCCACCTTAATCAGGAGATTGTAGTTCCGGCACTTGTTTCTCCTGATCTGTCTCCCAAAGAGCGGTCTTTGGATGTGGTACGGGCTCTCCGTATCTATGTGAAGAGAACTGCTCCTATTAGGAAATCTGATTCTCTTTTTGTTGTGTTTGGGTTTCACAAACGGGACTGGCCTGCTCACAAGCAAACTCTGGCCAGATGGATTAGAATGGTGATTGCACATGCTTATGTGAAGGCTGGTCTCTCTGCTCCTGATCACATTAAGGCCCATTCTACTCGGTCTGTTGGACCTTCTTGGGCGGCCCAACGTGGTGCGACCCTTGAACAATTGTGCAAGGCGGCTACGTGGTCCTCTGTGAACACGTTCATAAGGTTCTATGCCTTCAATACTTTGCTTCCCAGGATGCTTCCTTTGGATGCCGGGTTCTTGTGACTCCTACAGTGCGTCCACTCCCAGAAGGAACTGCTTTAGGACATCCCCATTGTCCATTCCTTGTGGAGCCCAGTGTACCCCGCAGCAGAAAATGAGTTTTATGGTAAGAACTTACCTTTGTTAAAACTCTTTCTGCGAGGTACACTGGGCTTCACAAGGCGCCCACCCTGACGCACTTAGCTTCTTTGGGTTGGTTTGGCATTAGCCGCTGACACGTCTCCTGTCGTGAGAATGCGGTGTATGTGGCTACTAACCGTTGTCGTCTCTTTTCCTGCTACTGCATTGGGCTGGTTAACTAAAAACTGAGCTCCTGTGCAGGGAGGCGGGGTGATATAGGAGGCGGCGCTATGCATTCTGGGAACAGTCAAAGCTTTGAGCCTGTTGGTGCCTCGGATCAAGATCCTACTCTACACCCCATTGTCCATTCCTTGTGGAGCCCAGTGTACCTCGCAGAAAGAGTTTTGACAAAGGTAAGTTCTTACCATAAAACTCGTTTTTTCCCTCCCTCAATGTTCACAACGGTAATGTAGATTACTACAACTTCTGACGGAAATCAACCAATCCAATTCTAGTTATTTGCCCAGTATATTCTAATCTAGACATTAATAATTTTCCATTCTTGTGAATTCGGCACATATTCTTCTTCTCTTTTATAAATACATTTTACATCACTTTTTAATGTATGTAAATGCATCTGAAGGAGTTTGACACTGGGAACAATTTGAGTTTGTGTAGTATTTAGTGTCTGCTGTTAACGTTACATTTCCAATGCCCTGGAAAGTATACAAAAAAAAAAAACACAAAAAAATGGAATGCATCTAATATATAATAAGTACTCAACAGGTATATGACAATCTATCACATTGATGCTCACAGTTTTGGGCCTTTGAAGTTTCATCTGTCCCCGGGTAATTGCTTTGGCTTCAGGTGGTTGAAAATCATGTAGGGTTTCCCATACTGCTTGGTTAAAATGTAGAGGATCTTCAGTCATGGATGAGACTACAATTTGAAATGTAAAAACAAGTAAGTTGACATCACATTCATATAATTACCGCTAAGACAGCACAAACAGAATAGCTCTTTATGTGGTATATGCAATTGCGGTCGAATTGCCGCAAATGTCGAAAAACGGGGCATTTTCGACACAAAAAAAATATTTGACAATGCAATACAGTACTTTTCGACAAAAAAAAACCAGACTTTTCAAATTCGACAGTTGTCAAATTCGACATGTCTGCAATGGTAAAAATGCGGCTTTTCGACAAAAGTATATTCAATTGAAGAATGTCAATTCGACAACAGTGCTTTTCGACAGTAATTTCGTCAATTTCATTCCGCCTCACTTTGCTGGCGGAATCTAATAAAAAAAATGTAAAACATGTTTTTTTTAGTGTTTTTTTTTATTGCTAATAGCATATCTATTTATATTAGAAGGGATTAGGTACTTGGTTTGTCTATTAGGATTTACAACTATTATTTATATATTTTTTAAAATAATATTTTTTTTAACTGACTAAAATTGAGAGAGCATGGTTTTCAGTGGGAATGGGTTAAAATTTAGAAAAAAAATGCGTGGGGTCCCCCCTCCTAAGCATAACCAGCCTCGGGCTCTTTGAGCCAGTCCTGGTTGTAAAAATCCGTGGAAAAAATGGACAGGGGATTCCCCGTATTTTTGGAACCAGCACCGGGCTCTGCGTCCGGTCCTGGTGCAAAAAATATGGGGGACAAAAAGCGTAGGGGTCCCCCGTATTTTTTGAACCAGCACCGGGCTCCACTAGCTGGAGAGATAATGCCACAGCCGGGGGACACTTTTTATACCGGTCCCTGCGGCCGTGGCATTAAATCCCCAACTAGTCATCCCTGGCCGGGGTACCCTGGAGGAGTGGGGACCCCTTAAATCAAGGGGTCCCCCCCTCCAGCCACCCAAGGGCCAGGGGTGAAGCCCGAGGCTGTCCCCCCCCATCCATGGGCTACGGATGGGGGGCTGATAGCCTTGTGTAAAATAAAAGAATATTGTTTTTTTCAGAAGAACTACAAGTCCCAGCAAGCCTCTCCCGCAAGCTGGTACTTGGAGAACCACAAGTACCAGCATGCGAGGGTAAAACGGGCCCGCTGGTACCTGTAGTTCTTCCGCAAAAAAATACCCAAATAAAAACAGGACACGCACACCGTGAAAGTACAACTTTATTACATACATGCCGACACACACATACTTACCTATGTTGACACGCCGACTCTGGCCACGTCTCCAAGTAGAATCTGGGGTACCTGAAAATAAAATTATACTAGCCTAAATCCAGTGTGTCCTGTTCTTTTTTTTGTAAACCACGTACTTGGCAAAAAAACAAACCGCATACCCGATCCACGAACTGAAAGGGGTCCCATGTATGCTGAGACCCCCCGTGACTCCTGTCACAGAGGGTCCCTTCAGGCAATCAGGGAGCGCCACGTCGTGGCACTCTCCTGATTGCCTATGCGCGTCTGACCTGTCAGACAGCGCATCGCACAGCCTCTCCATTATCTTCAATGGTGGGAACTTTGCAGTCAGCGGTGAGGAGTAATGGGGGGTCTCAGCATTCGGGGAAAGGGGTCCCATGTGTAAACATGGGACCCCTTTCAGTGCGTGGTCTGGGTAAATGCGGTTTGTTTTTTTGCAAGTACGTGGATTACAAAAAAAGAACGATACACTGGATTTAGGCGAGTATAATTTTATTTTCAGGTACCCCGGATTCTTGGAGACGTCAAGACGTGGACACAGTCGGCAAGTGAACATAGGTAAGTATGTGTCGGCATGTATGTAATAAAGTTTTACTTTGAAGGTGTGCGTGTCCTGTTTTTATTTGGGTATTGTTTTTGCAGAAGAACTACAGGTACCAGCGGGCCCGTTTTAACCCCGCATGCTGGTACTTGTGGTTCTCCAAGTACCCGCTTGCGGTGGAGGCTTGCTGGGACTTGTAATTCTTCTGCAAAAAACAATATTCTTTGATTTTACACAAGGCTATCAGCCCCCCATCCGCAGCCCATGGATGGGAGGACAGCCTCGGGCTTCACCCCTGGCCCTTGGGTGGCTGGAGGGGGGGACCCCTTGATTGAAGGGGTCCCCACTCCTCCAGGGTACCCCGGCCAGGGGTGACTAGTTGGGGATTTAATGCCACGGCCGCAGTGACCGGTATAAAAGTGTCCCCCGGCTGTGGCATTATCTCTCCAGCTAGTAGAGCCCGATGCTGGTTCAAAAAATACGGGGGACCCCTACTCTTTTTGTCCCCCATATTTTTTGCACCAGGACCGGACGCAGAGCCCGGTGCTGGTTCTAAAAATATGGGGGATCCCCTGTCCATTTTCCCCCCGTATTTTTACAACCAGGACCGGCTCAAAGAGCCCGAGGCTGGTTTTGCTTAGGAGGGGGGACCCCACGCAATTTTTTTCTGTGTTTTTTAACCATTTTTGCGCCGTCATAAAAGTCGAATCCAGGACGCACTTATCCGTCAATTGGTCCGTTTTTCGACAGCGGGACTGTCAAATCTGTTTTTTATTGAATATGTCGAAATCCGGCACCCGCCGGCCGGAATTCGACGGTCGAATTGTGTCGAATTTAAAAACGGGCGAAAAAAAGCCGCAATTTGCCTGGAATTGCATATACCCCCATGACTGAAGGGGGGTACACACTGAGAGATCCATGCTTAAAATCAAAGCAATCTGATTAGATTGCATAGAAGTTAAGCACGGCTCTCTCGTGTGTATGTCCCAGCGATAGTGATGCGCGGGGCACTGTCGCCGGTGCTAGAATCTCACATCGCTTATTTCACCGCTGGGTGAAATTAGCGCCCCTCCCCCCTGCTCAGCATACATCACGCTGTGTGCTGAGTGGTCTGTGATAGATCGCTCAGCACACATCCGTAGGTGTGTACCCCCCCTTTAGGGCCTAATTCAGAGTTGATTGCAGCAGCAAATTTGTTAGCAGTTGGGTAAAACAATGGGGGTAATTCCAAGTTGATTGCAGCAGGATTTTTTTTTTAGCAGTTGGGCAAAACCATGTGCACTGCAGGGGAGGCAGATATAACATGTGCAGAAAGAGTTAGATTTGGGTGGGTTATTTTATTTCTGTGCAGGGTAAATACTGGCTGCTTTATTTTTACATTGCACATTAGATTGCAGATTGAACACACCACACCCAAATCTAACTCTCTCTGCACATGTTAAATCTGCCTCCCCTGCAGTGCACATGGTTTTGCCCAACTGCTAACACAAATCCTGCTGCGATCAACTTGGAATTACCCCCAATGTGCACTGCAGGTGGGGCAGATGTAACGTGCAGAGAGAGTTAGATTTGGGTGGGGTGTGTTCAAACTGAAATCTAAATTGCAGTGTAAAAATAAAGCAGCCAGTATTTACCCTGCACATAAACAATATAACCCACCCAAATCTAACTCTCTCTGCACGTGTTATATCTGCCCCCCCCCCCCCCTGCAGTGCACATGGTTTTGCCCATTAGCTAACAAATTTGCTGCTACGATCAGATCTGAATTAGGCCCTTAGTAACAGTATTATTGAGCTGGGTGGTCTTCAGTATGCCGAATGTCGGGATCCCGGCGCACAGTATACCGGCGCCGGGATCCCGACACCCGGCATACCGACAGCTATTCTCCCTCGAGGGGGTCCACGACCCCCCTGGAGGGAGAATAAAATAGCGTAGCGCACCACCGTGCCCGCAAGGGGCTCCTTTGTGCTCGGCACACTGTCAGTATGCTGGCGGTCGGGCTCCGGGCGCCGGTATGCTGCTCGCCGGGAGCCCGGCCGCCGGCATACCATACTACACCCATTGACCTAGCCCATATTATATATGAAAGTGGTCACTTATTTTTCTTAATGCATGATTAATTCCAAATGCTATTGACTAATAGTTTTTTGTTGTTGTCATTATCGCCCTGTTATAAATGTAAAAAATCCTGTTACAATAGGACTTTGATTTGTGGTTCCATAAGGTGACACATCCCAATATAATGATAATGGCCCTCATTCCGAGTTGTTCGCTCGGTATTTTTCATCGCATCGCAGTGAAAATCCGCTTAGTACGCATGCGCAATGTTCGCACTGCGACTGCGCCAAGTAACTTTACTATGAAGAAAGTATTTTTACTCACGGCTTTTTCTTCGCTCCGGCGATCGTAATGTGATTGACAGGAAATGGGTGTTACTGGGCGGAAACACGGCGTTTCAGGGGCGTGTGGCTGAAAACGCTACCGTTTCCGGAAAAAACGCAGGAGTGGCCGGGGAAACGGTGGGAGTGCCTGGGCGAACGCTGGGTGTGTTTGTGACGTCAACCAGGAACGACAAGCACTGAAATGATCGCACAGGCAGAGTAAGTCTGGAGCTATTCTGAAACTGCGAAGTAGTTAGTAATCGCATTATTGCGAATACATCGGTCGCAATTTTAAGAAGCTAAGATTCACTCCCAGTAGGCGGCGGCTTAGCGTGTGTAACTCTGCTAAATTCGCCTTGCGACCGATCAACTCGGAATGAGGGCCAATGTGTATATTTTTGATTAGTAAAACATGTATATATTTGTACATATGTGAAATCATATCTAATAATATATGGTTAATAGAAGACTGTTGTGCCTACCAATACAAACACCAAGGAATGTGGATAATGTATAACATTACTAGGTTATAATTGAGAAATATTCTCTAAATGCAGGTGTGACTGGTTATTACTCACTGATCGCAGGAAAAGTTTCATTGCATAAACTGATTTTTATTGACATTATTTTCTACCTGCACACTGACTTTTAGCTGGTGTGAAGATGAGGATTAGGTTTTGCAATATATAATGAAATTATTTATTACTTGTAAATAAAATACCTGGTTATGGGGTTATTTTCTTAGACAAATGGTCCTAAAATATACTACCTGATCTTTCTGGTATAAATAAATACAATTTGTGTTCAGACTTGGAAATAAAAAAATAGATGTATTATTGCTGGTTAAACCAAAATGGAATAACACAATTAGTACTGGTCATTGTGAAGCAGACTACCTCGGTCAGAATACTCCTCTTTTGCCATGCTTACAAAATGCCCTTTGTATTTTTCTAATTAAATAAGTCTTATTGGTGCCAGAATGAATGTCCCTCAGCTAGCCTAGGTAATAAAGGGGGTTAGCATGTCTCACTGAAAGGTAATACTGGAGATTTTCATTAGAGGACACTTTATTACATTGTTGTATAGAGTTCCAAACAACATGTCATATACCTTCCACAATTACTACTAACATTGCTAGCCACCTCTCTATGCTATAAAGCTTAATAAGTATACATACTTTTTACTCCAAAGGTAAGCCTGGCATATATGCTAGTAATATACAGCTGGGTGCATGGTGATATGGCCCAAATAAAAGGTACATAAATGTGATTCTCAAGTGGGTCCCAACCCCAAAGTGGGTTGTGACCATCTCCGCATGGGATCGCGGCTCCATGTTGCTGACCTCAGGCTGATGACGCCTCTGATCTCTCAGCCAGTAATCCAAGGAGTATGAAAAATCAATTGTCTGTTTCTCTTACGTCCTAGAGGATGCTGGGGTCCACATTAGTACCATGGGGTATAGATGGGTCCACTAGGAGCCATTGGCACTTTAAGAGTTTGAGAGTGTGGGATGGCTCCTCCCTCTATGTCCCTCCTACCAGACTCAGTTTAGAAAATGTGCCCGGAGGAGCTGGTCACAGCTAGGGGAGCTCTCCTGAATTTTCCTAGTAAAATGTTGTTTTAGAGTTTTTTGTTTTACAGGGAGGCTGCTGGCAACAGGGACTGAGGGGGGGAGCAGTGTCCGACCTGTGGGGTCTGAGCCTCTGTCTCTGCTGACTGGACACTGAGCTCCAAAGGGGTCTGATCGTTCTCCGCCACAGGGGACCACTCGCCCCAGCTACCCCCTTGCAGAGCTGAAGAATCGGTGGTGAGTGAGACACCAACCCCCCTAGCAAGCGGGGGGTCTGTGTGAAGATGGCAACAGGGTAGAAGCGCAGTATTAACTCTCTGGGGACGGCTCAGTGGTACATGGTGCGTCGCTATGAGGAGCGCCCTGGGCCAGCGCCACACCCTACACTGGTCCAGAAGCCTGTCGGGATCCCAGGATCTCAGCCAGCACTAAATCCTCAGGCCAGTATAAGCAGAAGAAGAGCGGGAAGACCGCCATTTTGGGGACGGAGCTTCTCAGAGCGGACACAGCAGCGTTTCAGCGCCATTTTCCTGCCTGTACAGCGCTGACTAGGAAAGAAGGTCCCTCCACAGCAACTCCAGCTATCTGTAAACGGTACCAGGGGGTGGTAGAAGGGGGGGGGGGCCCTGCAATATGACACTGTATCCTATTAAGGTGCACAGTCACCGCTGACAAGGGGTCTCCCTTTGGTAAAAGCGCTGTGTGTGGGTTGGCTCCAATCTCTGTCTCTCTTGCCATTCTTGGGGTTGAAACTGCCCTTACCTGTGTTGGGTGGTCTCCTTTAGCTATGTCCAGGGACACTGTGTCATTTGCTGCGGAGGATATGTCCTCACAGGATGATCCCATTCCCTGTAATCAGGATAGTACTGGTTTAGCACAGATTCCAGCAAGGGAACCTGAATGGTTTTCCTCTATCAAATCTTGGATTACTCAGATTTCTGACAGGAATACGAGTAATGAGTCTGCAACCCAGGTATTACAGAACTCCATGGCAGTATGGCCCGATTCTGGTACCTCAGGACGCCCCGCTATATACTCCCAAAAACGTGCGCTTGTTAACATCACGCAAGATGACACGGATACCGAGTCTGATACCACAGACGGTAATGGGGATGTGTTGCTGGATCTGCCTCTCTTGCAAAGGGGGTGCAATTGATGATAGAGGCTATCAGGGATGTGTTGAATGTTAATGATACCACACCTGAGCAGGTTCAGGAGGCTTTTTTCACTGAAAATAAGAAAGCCTCGCTAACCTTCCCTGCGTCAAAGGAATTGAATGCTATATTTGAGAAAGCATGGGAAAACCCGGAGAAAAAAATCCCAGATCCCTAAAAGGGCCCAGGTGGCGTTTCCTTTCCCTGAGGAGGATAGGAAAAAATGGGAAGACCCGCCTATTGTTGACGCATATGTGTCCAGACTCTCAAAAAAGGTGGTTTTACCTGTTCCAGGATCTACCTCCTTAAAAAGGAGCCGCCTGATAGAAAAATTGATAATACACTTAAATCAATGTACACTGCTTCAGGGGCCATATTATGTCCAACTATTGCTAGTGCATGGTTTGCAAGGGCTATAGTAAAGTGGTTGGCTACCTTACTAGGGGATTTGGATACGATGGATAGAGGGGATGTTGAATTGTTTTTGCGTAACATTCACGATTCAGCAGGTTTTATGGTAGAATCCATGAAAGACCTGGGTTCCATGGCTGCGGGGATCTCTTCCATGTCTGTTTCAGATCGCCTGGGACTGTGGCTGCACCAGTGGTCTGCCGACGCGGAATCCAGGAAAAGAGTGGAGTCCTTACCCTACACAGGTCTCTTTGGGGAAGCTTTGGATGCGTGGATATCCACGACTACAGTGGGTAAGTCTCTGTTTCTTCCCTCAGCTGCTCCTGCTCCGAAGAAATACTTCTCTTCATCAGCATCTCAGTCCTTTCGGCCTAACAAGCCTAGAAAGGCCAAACCATCCAATACCTTCTTTAGGGGAGGTCGAGTTAAATCCAAGAAACCTGCTGCTGCAGGTTCCCAGGAACAAAAGCCTGCTTCAGGTACGCCAGAGTCCTCCGCATGATGGTGTACCGCGCGGCCTGGAGGTGGGGGCGAGACTCAGACAGTTCAGTCACGTCTGGGTATCGTCCGGCCTGGATCCCTGGGTGATAGATATTGTGTCACAGGGATACAGGCTGGAATTTCAAAATCTCCCACCTCACCGATTTTTCATTTCAGGTTTGCCAGTTCTACTTCGGGCCATATACATGGCACTGATTCAGGCAAAGGACATCCTTCAGGGAAAACCAGTTCAAATCCGCTCAGACAATGTGACGGCAGTAGCGTACCTCAACCATCAGGGAGGAACTCACAGCCAAAAAGCTATAAAGGAGGTAAGTCACACACTAAAGTGGGCAGAACTTCATCATCCAGCCTTGTCCGCAGTGTTCGTTTCCGGGAGTCCTTAACTGGGAAGCAGATTTTCTCAGTCAACACGCCATTCAGGTAAGCGAATGGGCTCTACACCCGGAGGTCTTCCAGACTCTAGTCGACAAGTGGGGGTTGCCAGAGATAGATCTCATGGCTTTCCATCAGAACAACAAAGTTCTCGCATACGGGTCAAGAACAAAGGATCGCAGAGTGATCTTTGTGGATGCCCTGTTGGTGAAATGGGACTTTCATCTGGCCTATGTGTTTCCTCCAATCACCTTATTACCCAGGGTGGTGAGAAGGATAAAGCAAGGAAGGGGTGCCGTGATACCTATAGCTCCGGCTTGGCCCAGAAGACATTGGTACACAGATCTGCAGAGAATGTCGATGGATGCTCCATTCCTGCTCCCTCAACGTCCAGATCTACTGACGCAGGGCCCTTGTTATCACATCTGGATTGACTGTCTTTGACGGCGTGGCTCTTGAAACCTCTATCCTGAAGTCAAGAGGATTCTCACAACAGGTAATTCAAACAATGCTAAGAGCAAGGAAACCTTCCTCAGCTCAAATTTATCACCGAATATGGTAAACCTATATTCATTGATGCAGTGAACGGAAAATGGACCCTAGGTCTTTCAGAGTTTCCAGGGTCTTAGCATTCCTTCAGGCAGGAATGGATGAAGGTTTGAAGGTGGCTTCCTTGAGAGTGCAAGTGTCAGCATTGACTGTATGGTTCCAAAAGAAAATTGCCAACTTACAGGATGTGCGTACCTTTTTCCAGGAAATGCTGCGCATTCAACATCCTTTTGTCACTCCTACACTTCCTTGGGACTTAAGTTTAGTCTTAAAGGCCTTTCAAGTTGCCCCATTTGAACCACTAAATAAAGTGGATCTAAAAAGGTTGACAGCTAAAGTTCTCTTTCTACCGGCAATTGCATCAGCTAGAAGAGTATCAGATTTAGAGGCATTGTTATGTCATCCTCCATTTCTGATCTTTTAGCCAGATAGAGCGGTTCTCAGAACTAAATCTGGGTATCTTCCCAAGGTGGTGTCAAAATTTCACCTTAACAAAGAAATTGTAGTCCCGGCTTTCCAAGGGCCGGACCTTTCTGCGGGAGATACATCGCTGGACGTGGTCCGTGCCTTAAGGATATACGTCGATCGTATCCATGCCATCAGAAAGACAGATTCTCTCTTCATTCTCTACAGATTTCACAAAAGAGGATGGCCTGCTGATAAGCAGACACTGGCGAGGTGACTTCGGATGATTATTTCAGAAGCATTTTCTCAGGCTGATCTCCCTGTTTAAGGTAATAATTCAGCACAACAGATATGTAAGGCAACCACATGGTCTTCCATTAACACATTCATTAGACATTATGCAGTGGACACCTTTGCCTCTCAGGGCGCTGAATTCGGGCGAAGGATTCTCCTGTCCAATCAGGAGCGTCCCCACCACTAAATTGCTTTGTGAAATCCCAATGTTATCCTGTGGGCCCTGCCGGAGAAATATACGTTATGGTACGAACTTACCATTGATAACGGTATTTCTCCTAAGTCCACAGGATCCACAGGGATCCCACCCTGATGCACCTGATTTGAGGATCCTTTTACTCACTAACCTCTTCCTTCTTGTATGGAAGGGTGTGCATGTGTGTTGTTCTCGCCTGATTAGGGCCATCTATGATGCTCCTGCCTTAAGCATTGGGAAAACAACTGATTTGCCTGAGCCAGGAGGTGGGGATATATGGACGGGCCGAAAAGCTTTGACCAATTGGTGCAAATCCGCTGTCTCTTCATCATATCCCAATGTTATCCTGTGGATCCTGTGGACTTAGGAGAAATACCGTTATCAACGGAAAGTTCTTACCATAACGTATATTTTTGTAGTAATGTTTTTGCACTGTTGCTCCTTCTTGTACCCAGTCTGCCAAAATAACACCCTTGATATCAAAGAAAACAACTTGGCGTTGAATTTGGATTTGCTTTGACGTGCTTTCTTCATTCTTTGTGATGATGGTGTTTCCAGTACATGAACTTGTGTTTTGTCTCAGGATTGTACTGGAAGATCCATGTTTCATCACATGTAATAAGTTTAGTTAAAAAATGTGAAAAGCAAATTTGTACAGACATTTTAGAACAAATTCAAGCAGACTGATTTTGTTTCTGCTCTGCAGTGAGAAGCCTGGCACAAACTTTTGGCATAATAAGATTAGAGATGTGCACCGGAAATTTTTCGGGTTTTGTGTTTTGGTTTTGGATTCGGTTCCGCGGCCGTGTTTTGGATTCAGACGCGTTTTGGCAAAACCTCCCTGAAATTTTTTTTGTCGGATTCGGGTGTGTTTTGGATTCGGGTGGTTTTATTAACCTCAATAACCATAAATTCCACTCATTTCCAGTCTATTCTGAACACCTCACACCTCACAATATTATTTTTAGTCCTAAAATTTGCACCGAGGTCGCTGGATGACTAAGCTAAGCGACCCAAGTGGGCGGCACAAACACCTGGCCCATCTAGGAGTGGCACTGCAGTGTCAGACAGGATGGCACTTAAAAAAAATTAGCCCCAAACATCACATGATGCAGAGATAAATAAAATAAAAAAAGAGGTGCAAGATGGAATTGTCCTTGGGTCCTCCCACCCACCCTTATGTTGTATAAACAGGACATGCACACTTTAACAAACCCATCATTTCAGCCAGGGCCGGATTAACAATGGGGCGGATGGAGCTGCAGCTCCAGGCCCCCCATTGAAAATAGGCCCACAGATCACTTGCAGTCCAGCCAATGTTGACAGGGAAAAAAAATCCTTTCACCACCAGCAGCTCACTCCCTCCCGGCCACCTGAAATAACAAACACTGACCCCAGCCAGCCGGCCCACAGAAGCCCCTGCTATGCCAGAAGCACCGCCTCTTGTCCCGACCAAAGACCCACCTCAATAACCTTTCATATGCTAGGTCCCCGTGATGTCAGAAGCTCCGCCTCCCAGAGCCATCCTTAGCTCCACGTCCCAGAGCTGTCCATTACTCTGCCTCCCAGAGCAGTCCGAAGCTCCACCTCCCAGAGCGGACCGTAGCTCCGCCTCCCAGAGCGGACCGTAGCTCTGCCTCCCAGAGCCATTAGAAACCCCGCCTTCCAATTGAAGCCCCGTCTCCTGGACCCATCCGAAGCTCCGCCCACATTCTATTAGTACATTTGCAGCGCACTGCTTCTCTCTTAGCAGCTGTATGGGCAGCAGGAGCTTAAGATCTGGTGGCCAGTGGGGACGCTCCGGGGGGGGAGGGGGTAGAGGGGTTACCACAAGGGCCATAAGCTTTAGCCGTGCACCCCCTGACCCCTTTTCTGCTCCTCTACTATCCCCTGCCCGATGCTCTCTGTCTGGGTACCAATTACAAGCACTGTGACTGGACCTGGTGGTGGGGATTATGTAGTATGTGTAAATTAAACTTTCCCCTAAATGGCCAGGGACAACAGATATGGCTGCAGCTGCCTCTGTCAGACTGCATCATTCATGCTACTGCCTCTTAGAATATGTCCCACTTCACCTTTTTATTACCTGTCTTTTACCCCTCCCCACCTGTTTCTACCCCCTTCACACCTGTGCCACCGCTTCTTTTACCATTGGTGCCTCTGCCCCCTCCCCACCCATATCTGTGCCTCCTCCCCACCTATAGCTGTGCCTCCTCCCTACCCATATCTGTGCCTCCTCCCCACCCATATCTATGCCTCCTGCCTTCCCATATCTGTGCCTCCTCCCTACCCATATCTATGCCTCCTGCCTTCCCATATCTGTGCCCCCTCCCCACCCGTGTCTCTGCCCCCTCCCCACCCGTATCTGTGCCCCCTCCCCACCTGCATCTATGCCCCCTTTAAAATGTGTGCTTCTTCCAGCTTTTCCACCTGTATCTCTGCTCCCTCCCCACCTGTATCTCTGCCTCCTCCCTACCCATATCTGTGCCCCCTCCCCACCCGTGTCTCTGCCCCCTCCCCACCCATGTCTCTGCCTCCTCCCCACCCGTATCTGTGCCTCCTCCCCACCTATATCTCTGTCCCCTTCACCATGTGTGCTTCTGCCAGCCTTTCAAACTGTAACTCTGCTCCCTCCCCACCTTTATCTATGCCCCCTCCCCACCTGTATCTATGCCCCCTTCACCACGTTTGCTTCTTCCAGCCTTTCCACCTGTATATGTGCCCCCTCCCATCTGTATCTATACCTCCTCCCACCTGTATCTCTGATCCCCTTCACCATGTGTGCTTTTTCCAGCCTTTCCACCTGTGTCTCTGCCCCCCAGTGGCGGATTTCCCACTAGGCATGTGAGGCCTACCTGCCCACCCACAAAGAATGTCACAGCGCTATACGGAGCATCCATAAAATAAAGTAGCGGCTTAAGGATATTGCCGGCTATAATGAAAGAAGTGCTCCCACCTCAAGATGCAGGAGAGAGTGTGCAGCTTTGTCAGCAGGAAAGCCACCAAACCATCCACCCATACCAACTGACACAGCGTTATATGGAGCATCAATTAGCGGCTTAAGGAGATCGCCGGCTTCAGTGAAGGAAGTATTGCCACCGTGTTATGCTGCTGGAGTGACTGTGCAGCATTGTCAGCAGGGAGAGGTAGGGAAAGTGGATACTATACTGGCAGCGGTATATGGTCTCACTTGTACTTGAAGGAGATACAAGCATGCATCTGTGTCCCTGCACTTTTGCAGCTGGATGTGTTTGCGGAGAGGCATGCGCTCTGGCTTTGTTTAATACATACTGTAATATTAATATTTATATATTTTTCATTCCCATTTACACAGACACACGTGTTTTGTCCACATAGAGTAATTGCCGGTGACAGTGCATGCACAGTACAATCTCAGGGTATTTTTCTCAAAAAATACCCTGAGAATTGTGGCAACTGGATTCACAGGGGAAGAGCTTTCTCACAAGCTCTGCCTCTGTATGCGATAATGGATACATCCTTGTAATGTATTCAATTATCGCAATGCAATTTAGGTCAAATGTATCACATCCGCATCTCGGATACGAATTGTGATAAATATGCCTCGTATTATGGAGATGTAGTATAGTAGTGATATAGTGAAGAGATGTAGTGTGGGGAGGAAGTGCACACACCCCTGACCACACAGGGAAAAAATCACAACCACTACGTGGCAACAATAGGCCCTTCATAGATTTCAGCTCCAGGCCAATGTGGACCTTAATCTGGCACTGATTTCAGCCACAGGGTCTGCCACACGGCTGTGGCTGAAATGACTGGTTGGTTTGGGCCCCCACCAAAAAAGAAGCAATCAATCTCTCCTTGCACAAACTGGCTCTACAGAGGCAAGATGTCCACCTCCTCCTCATCGTCCGATTCATCACCCCTTTCACTGTGTACATCCCCCTCCTCGCAGAGTATTAATTCGTCCCCACTGGAATCCACCATCTCAGGTCCCTGTGTACTTTCTGGAGGCAATTGCTGGTGAATGTCTTCACAGAGGAATTGATTATAATTCATTTTGATGAACATCATCTTCTCCACATTTTGTGGAAGTAACCTCGTACGCCGATCGCTGACAAGGTGACCGGCTGCACTAAACACTCTTTCGGAGTACACACTGGAGGGGGGGGCAACTTAGGTAAAATAAAGCCAGTTTGTGCAAGGGCCTCCAAATTGGCTCTTTTTCCTGCCAGTATACGTACAGACTGTCTGACGTGCCTACTTGGATGCTGTCACTCATATAATCCTCCACCATTCTTTCAATGGTGACAGAATCATATGCAGTGACAGTAGACGACATGTCAGTAATCGTTGGCAGGTCCTTCAGTCCGGATCAGATGTCAGCACTCGCTCCAGACTGCCCTGCATCACCGCCAGCGGGTGGGCTGGGAACTCTTAGCCTTTTCCTCGCATCCCCAGTTGCGGGAGAATGTGAAGGAGGAGCTGTTGATGGGTCACATTCCGCTTGACTTGACAAGTGTCTCACCAGCAGGTCTTTGAACATCTGCAGACTCGTGTCTGCCGGAAAGAGAGATACAACGTAGGCTTTAAACCCAGGATCGAGCACGGTGGCCAAAATGTAGTGCTCTGATTTCAACAGATTAACCACCCGTGAATCCTGGTTAAGCGAATTAAGGGCCCCATCCACAAGTCCCACATGCCTAGCGGAATTGCTCCGTTTTAGCTCCTCCTTCAATCTCTCCAGCTGCTTCTGCAAAAGCCTGATGAGGGGAATGACCTGACTGGCAAGTTCAAAGGGTTGCAGAACCTTGCACAACGTTGAATTCATTCTCCACTGCGCTTGAGTCAGGTGCATTCCCCCTCCTTTGCCTATATCGTAGGCAGATGTATAGGCTTGAATGGCCTTTTGCTGCTCCTCCATCCTCTGAAGCATATAGAGGGTTGAATTCCACTTTGTTACCACCCCTTGCTTTAGATGATGGCGGGGCAGGTTCAGGAGTGTTTGCTGGTGCTCCAGTCCTCGGCACGCGGTGGCTGAATGCCAAAAGTGGCCCGCAATTCTTCGGGACACCGACAGCATCTCTTGCACGCCCCTGTCGTTTTTTAAATAATTCTGCACCACCAAATTCAATGTATGTGCAAAACATGGGACGTGCTGGAATTTGCCCACATGTATTGCACGCACAATATTGGTGGCGTTGTCCGATGTCACAAATCCCCAGGAGAGTCCAATTGGGGTAAGCCATTCTGCGATGATGTTCCTCAGTTTCCGTAAGAGGTTGTCAGCTGTGTGCCTCTTATGGAAAGAGGTGATACAAAGCGTAGCCTGCCTAGGAACGAGTTGGCGTTTGCGAGATGCTGCTACTGGTGCCGCCACTGCTGTTCTTGCTGCGGGAGGCAATACATCTACCCAGTGGGCTGTCACAGTCATATAGTCCTGAGTCTGCCCTGCTCCACTTGTCCACATGTCCGTGGTTAAGTGGACATTGGGTACAACTGCATTTTTTAGGACACTGGTGAGTCTTTTTCTGACGTCTGTGTACATTCTCGGTATCGCCTGCCTAGAGAAGTGGAACCTAGATGGTATTTGGTACCGGGGACACAGTACCTCAAGCAATTCTCTAATTGCCTGTGAACTAACGCCGGATACTGGACGCACGTCTAACACCAACACAGCTGCCAAGGCCTGAGTTATACGCTTTGCAACAGGATGACTGCTGTGATATTTCATCTTCCTAGCAAAGGACTGTTGGACAGTCAATTGCTTACTGGAAGTAGTACAAGTGGTATTCCGACTTCCCCTCTGGGATGACAATCGACTCCCAATAGCAACAACAGCAGCAGTAGGCGTTACACTCAAGGATCCATCGGAGGAATCCCAGTTAGGAGAGGACTCGTCAGACTTGCCAGTGACATGGCCTGCAGGACTATTGGCGTTCCTGTCTAAGGAGGAAATTGACACTGAGGGAGTTGGTGGTGTGGTTTGCAGGAGCTTGGGTACAAGAGGAAGGGATTTAGTTGTCAGTGGACTGCTTCCGCTGTCACCCAAGGTTTTTGAACTTGTCAATGACTTCTGATGAATGCGCTCCAGGTGACGTATAAGGGAGGATGTTCCTAGGTGGTTAACGTCCTTACCCCTACTTATTACAGCTTGAGAAAGGCAACACACGGCTTGAGACCTGTTGTCCGCATTTCTGTTAAAATAATTCCACACCGAAGAGGTGATTTTTTTTGTCATTTGACCAGGCATGTCAATGACCATATTCATCCCACGGACAACAGGTATCTCCCCGGGTGCCTGACTTAAACAAACCACCTCACCATCAGAATCCTCCTTGTCAATTTCCTCCTCAGCGCCAGCAACACCCATATCCTCATCCTGGTGTACTTCAACAGTGACATCTTCAATTTGACTATCAGGAACTGGACTGTGGGTGCTCCTTCCAGCACTTGCAGGGGGCGTACAAATGGTGGAAGGCGCCACCTCTTCCCATCCAGTGTTGGGAAGGTCAGGCATCGCAACCGACACAATTGGACTCTCCTTGGGGATTTGTGATTTAGAAGAACGCACAGTTCTTTGCTGTGCTTTTGCCAGCTTAAGTCTTTTCATTTTTCTAGCGGGAGGATGAGTGCTTCCATCCTCATGTGAAGCTGAACCACTAGCCATGAACATAGGCCAGGGCCTCAGCTGTTCCCTGCTACTCCGTGTAGTAAATGGCATATTGGCAAGTTTACGCTTCTCCTCAGACGCTTTTAATTTAGATATTTGGGTCATTTTACTGAACTTTTGTTTTTTTGGATTTTACATGCTCTCTACTATGACATTGGGCATCGGCCTTGGCAGACGACGTTGATGTTATTTCATCGTCTCGGCCATGACTAGTGGCAGCAGCTTCAGCACGAGGTGGAAGTGGATCTTGATCTTTCCCTATTTTACCCTCCACATTTTTGTTCTCCATTTTTTAATGTGTGGAATTATATGCCATTAATATATCAATAGCAATGGCCTACTGTACTGTACTATATGTATACTGCTGGTCACCAAAATGCTGCACTGTCCTACTATATACTGCTCACAATAATGCAGCACAGAGATAGTATACTTGACACAGAGCTGCAAGATACAGCAATGGCCCACTTTACTGTACTGTGGGGGGTAATTCCAAGTTGATCGCAGCAGGAATTTTGTTAGCAATTGGGCAAAACCATGTGCACTGCGGGGGAGGCAGATATAACATGTGCAGAGAGAGTTAGATTTGGGTGGGTTATTTTATTTCTGTGCAGGGTAAATACTGGCTGCTTTATTTTTACACTGCAAATTAGATTGCAGATTGAACACACCACACCCAAATCTAACTCTCTCTGCACATGTTATATCTGCCTCCCCTGCAGTACACATGGTTTTGCCCAACTACTAAAAAATTTCCTGCTGCGATCAACTTGGAATTATGCCCTATATGTATACTGCTGGTCACCAAAATGCTGCACTGTCCTACTATATACTGCTCACAATAATGCAGCACAGAGATAGTATACTTGACACAGAGCTACAAGATACAGCAATGGCCTACTGTACTGTACTATATGTATACCGCTGGTCACCAAAATGCTGCACTGTCCTACTATATACTGCTCACAATAATGCAGCACAGAGATAGTATACTTGACACAGAGCTGCAAGATACAGCAATGGCCCACTGTACTGTACTATATGTATACTGCTGGTCACCAAAATGCTGCACTGTCCTACTATATACTGCTCACAATAATGCAGCACAGATATGGATAGTATACTTGACACAGAGCTGCAAGATACTGCAATGGCCTACTGTACTGTACTATATGTATACTGCTGGTCACCAAAATGCTGTACTGTCCTACTATATACTGCTCACAATAATGCAGCACAGAGATAGTATACTTGACACAGAGCTGCAAGATACAGAAATGGCCTACTGTACTGTACTATATGTATACTGCTGGTCACCAAAATGCTGTACTGTCCTACTATATACTGCTCACAATAATGCAGCACAGAGATAGTATACTTGACACAGAGCTGCAAGATACAGAAATGGCCTACTGTACTGTACTATATGTATACTGCTGGTCACCAAAATGCTGTACTGTCCTACTATATACTGCTCACAATAATGCAGCACAGAGATAGTATACTTGACACAGAGCTGCAAGATACAGAAATGGCCTACTGTACTGTACTATATGTATACTGCTGGTCACCAAAATGCTGCACTGTCCTACTATATACTGCTCACAATAATGCAGCACAGAGATAGTATACTTGACACAGAGTTGCAAGATACAGCAATGGCCTACTGTACTGTACTACTATAATTATATACTGGTGGTCCCCACAATGCAGCACACTGAGCACAGATATTGAGCTTTTCAGGCAGAGAACGTAGATATTTTCAGCACACTGAGCACAGATATTTGCAGCACACTGAGCACAGATATTTGCAGCACACTGAGCATAGATACGGAGCTTTTCAGGGAGAGAACGCAGCCACGTCCTCTCCGTTCAATCTCCAATGCACGAGTGAAAATGGCAGCGACGGGCGGCTCTTTATATAGAATATGAATCTCGCGAGAATCCGACAGCGAGGTGATGACGTTCGGCCGCGTTCGGGTTAACCGAGCAAGGCGGGAAGATCCGAGGCTGCCTCGGAACCGTGTAAAATAGGTGAAGTTCGGGGGGTTCGGATCTCAACGAACCGAACCCGCTCATCTCTAATTAAGATTTGATGCAAAACTTGTATAACAGTCTCTGTCTGCTGTCATGCGGAGTCGACAGTCAATTAGAACAATTTTTACTATGGATTTTCATTTGTTTTTGATGTGCAAGGCCTTCCAGTATGTTCATCATCCTCATGACTGTCACTCGCACGTGACATGCAATATGACCCGTAAACCTCTGTTATCATATGCAAAGATTTGGTGGGTGTTTTGTTCAATTTTAAGTTAACACGTTGGTCTACTTTTGAACTAAGCATTTTTATGATACACAGGAAAAACACAACTTCTGTGCTACAGCAAACTATCTGTGCGAGAGGGTGAAACTTGCAAAATCGTTTTGGAAAAGACCAAGGTCAATGTTCCCCCGCTTCCTTTTAACTCATGCAGCATGGTTTATTTTTTTACAAGTACAGTCTCATTATTTAGTAGCCACACCTATTATGCATACACATAAGTCATGTGATAAGAAACATATCTGTATAGTACAGGTTACATATGTGAGCATTTTAGAGGAAAATAGAAACCACAGATGGAGCCACGCTAATCGTGGCTCCGTCTGTGCCTGGGCGCTCCCTATCACCGTGTCTTGGGTGCGCACGTGTCCGTGACGCGCCCCATTCACTAGAATGGGAGTGTCTCTGTGCACTCACGACTGGGCTAGGCGGACGGATCGCCTAGTCCCACCGGGAGTGCACATATGCGATGGAGCCGCACTAGATGAGTGCGACTCCACCTGTATGAACGATTATTCAATAAACTTCTGGAGTGAGTAACCACAGTCTGATATGGCTGTGTATTATATAGTATCACATGTGGCTCCAAGTAATTGCAGTTTATCTTGATTTCTCTTATGTCCTAGGGAATACTGGGAATCTATTTAGTACCATGGGGGTATAGACGGGTCCACTTGGAGCCATGGGCACTATAGAAGTGTGATAACGTGTGCTTGCTCCTCCCTCTATGCCCCTCCTACCAGACTCAGTTTAGAAAATGTGCCCGGAGGAGCCGGTAACATCTCTGGAAGCTCCTGAAGAGTTTTCTGTATTTATTTTTAAAGTTTGTTATTTTCAGGCAGGACTGGATGTTTCGTGGGACTTAGGGGGGCAACGGCCCAACCCCACTAAGGGTTAATGGTCATGTTCCCCGCTGTCAGGACGCTAGCTCCTGAGGGAACTATTCGTAAGCCCCACCACAGCGAGCGTACATTCCCGCAGCACGCCGCCACCCCTAACAGAGCCAGAAGAAAGAAGAGTGGTGAGTACTAAGCCGGCGACACTCTAACGAGGATGCCGGCTTAGTACTCACCACTCGCATTTCTTCTGGCTCGGTTAGGGGTGGTGGCGGCATAAAAGTACAGAGACGCACGGCTTCCACACGGGGTGGACTGAGTCTCCAGACTTAGGGGGTCATTCCGAGTTGATCGCTCGCTAGCAGTTTTTAGCAGCCGTGCAAACGCTATGCTGCCGCCCACTGGGGAGTGTATTTTAGCTTAGCAGAAGTGCGAACGCATGTGCAGCCGAGCTCTGCAAAAACAGTTTGTGCAGTTTCAGAGTAGCTCTGAACCTACTCAGCGCTTGCGATCACTTCAGCCTATTCGTGTCCGGATCTGATGTCATACACCCGCCCGGCGAACGCCCAGCCACACCTGCGTTTTTTCAGACATGCCTGCATTTTTGCAAACACTCCCTGAAAACGGTCAGTTGACACCCAGAAACGTCCCCTTCCTGTCGATCTTCTTGTGGCCATCAGTGCGAAGGAAAACTTCGCTAGAACCTGAGTACAACCACAAAGAGCTTTGCACCTGTACGTCGCGCGTGCGCATTGCGGGCCATACGCATGCGCATAAATGCCGTTTTTTCACCTGATCGCTGCACTGCGAAAATCGTCAGTGAGCAATCAACTCGGAATGACCCCCTTAGTACACTGTAGTGTACACAGTACCCAGACTGGCAATACAGGCTTAAAAGGGGACTGTCTCCATTTTATGCACTCAGACAAATAAAGCCAGTATAAAGAACAGCGGGAAGACTGCGTGCCATTGAAGGGGCGGGCTTCACTATGAGCAGATCCAGCAGCTCACAGCTCTTCCGGAGAGCCTCCAGATTACCTCAGCGGTACCAGGGGGCCTTAGCAGGGGGGGAGCGATATAGTAGTGTACTAAGGGGGTCATTCCGAGTTGATCGCTAGCTGCCGTTGTTCGCAGCGCAGTGATCAGGCTAAAGATCACCATTTATGCGCATGCGTATGCACCGCAATGCGCACTTGTGATGTACGGGTACAAAGTCCTTTGTGGTTTTGCACAGGTTCTAGCGAAGCTTTCAGTTGCACGGCACAACGCAAGAAGATTTGCAGGAAGGGGGCGTTTCTGGGTGTCAATTGACCGTTTTCAGGGAGTGTTTGGAAAAACGCAGGCATGCCGGGGAAAACGCTGTGACGTCAAAAGCCAACCCTCCAACGTTAGAATCAACGCACACGAAGAGTAAGTCCAGGGCTAGTCTTGTTTTGCACAAATTGTTTTTGCAGGCGCTCTGCTGCACAGGCGTTCGCATTTCTGCAAAGCGAAAATACACTTCCCGGTGGGCGGCAACAATGCGTTTGCACGGCTGCTAAAAACTGCTAGCGAGCGATCAACTTGGAATGACCCCCTAAATCCCTAATCTAGGTACTTAGTCTGCGATTCGGCTAAGACTAGCTTTAGCATTAAGGGCGCCGTGTGCTGGTTCTCTCCTCTCTCTGTATCTCGAGAAGGGCTCTTTGTGGGTTAATTGTGCATTTAACCTTTTCCTATGTATGAGGACTTTTTTGCACATTATGCTTGAATCAGATACTTTGTATCACTGGATGCAGTTTATTAAGTTTATTGTTTTAAGTGATATTAAATGCTTGTTTATATAAAGGATTTTTAATATTTGACATAAAGAAATCTTCATATACATTTACTGTATTGATGTGGTCTCAAGTCATTTATGCACCTGAGGTTTATTAGCGCATACAGTCACCGAGAAATTGTATGTTTTTTAGTACAGCTGATATCAGCTGCTACTAACTGAGCTGTGTGAACACAGACACAGCTAGACTTAATTGCTGCTAGGTTGATTCACCAATTGATGAGAGTATTATAAATAAATTATTTACTATATACTAGCGCCTAGATAAGTTTGGTGATTTTTCTGTGTGTGTGCTGTCACTGCTGCAGTATGTCAGGCAAAGAGTGTGTTTCATGTAAGGCACAGTGTTCCTCTTCTCCAGGGGGTTCACTAATGTGTACTCAGTGTAGTTTCCCTTCTTAGGCTAGTGGGTCCGAGCCAGCATGGTTGGACTCCATTAGGGGGATGATTTCCACCATCTCTACTAAATTATCTTGTAATGAGAAGGAGACGCAATACTTAAGACAGTCTATGGCTGAGTTTATGCAAAAGGACACAGTACTCAGACCAGCGTCTCAATCCTCTACCATTTGTCCACAAAAACGTACTTTGGCCCAGATCCTGCATTCTGACTCTGATAATGAGGGGTCAGAAATGGAGGAAAGTGAGGTGGACATAGAGGTAGGGGGATACTCTGTCACAGGGTGTAGAGGCTCTCATAGATTCTATCAGAGTAGTCCTAAATATCCCTGATAAGGTGACAGAGGAGTGTGAGGAATCCTACTTTAATATAAGAAAAAACCTCAGCCACTTTTCCCGTATCAAAGGAACTAAATACCCTGTTTGAACCGTGGGTTAATCCAGACAAGAAATTTCAAATTCCTAGGCAGTTATTATCATCTTTTCCTTTTCCTCCCGAGGATAGGAAAAAATGGGAAAATCTACCGATAGTGGATACATCAGTCTCCAGGCTCTCACGTAAAATAGTATTACCTGTTCCTGGTGCAGCCTCCCTAAAGGATACAGCTGATCGTAAGATTGAGACTACACTCAAATCTGTGTATACAGCTGCAGGGGTGGCCCAGAGACCCACTATAGCATGTGGGTGGATTACTCGAGCCATTGCTAAATGGTCTGGTAATTTAATTGAGGGGTAAGACACCTTACCTCAAGAGGAAATTGTGTTACTACTGCAACACATACAAGACTCTGCAAACTTTATGGTGGAAGCTAATAAAGAAATAGGTTTGCACGCTCAATGCACGCAGAGGATTATGGCTACGTCAGAGGATTGCTGACGCGAATTCCAAAAAAGGTGTGGAAGGCCTGCCGTTCACAGGTGAGGCCTTATTTGGTGATGAATTCGACAAGTGGATCTCACAAGTTATTGCGGATAAGTCCACTTATTTACCTTCTGCAGCTCCGCCAGCCATGACGGCCTACTCATGACCCAATTTACAGTCCTTTCGGACTGCTAAGTTTAGGGGTAAGGCCAGAGGTGCTAGAGGTAAGCCACGCAAACCAGTAACTGCTGGTTCACAGAAACAGAGTTCAGGCTCTGCTTCCTCAAAACTTTCGGCATGACGGTGGGAGACAGGCAGGTGGGAGGCAAGTTACAGTTCTTCAGTCACACCTGAACAAGATCTTGCCAGGATCCCTGGGTCATAGACCTTATACACAGGGCTACAGGCTGGAGTTCCAGGATCTCCCACCTCACAGATTCTTCAAATCAGGCTTACTATTTTCACAAGAAGCAAGAGTAACCTTACAAATAGCCATTCAAAAACTGTTACAGACCCAGGTTATTGTTCCAGTTCCACCTCATCTACAAAACAAGGGGGTATATTTACTAAAATTCGTATTTTTCCGAATGAGGTTAAAGTTCAATCACGAATGACATCGAAAGTGTAAAATTGCAACTTTTTGAATTTATTACGACTAATTTACTAAGCTGTCGTATTCTGCATTTTCGTATTTACCGATGTCGATGTCATTCGTATTTTTTGGCAGTGTTTTACGTGAGTGAATTGTAAAACACTGCCGACTTTAACACAATGAATCTCGGCCGGATCTGTGGCCGGGGTACCCTGGAGGAGTGGGGGCCCCTTCATTCAAGGGGTCCCCCTCTCCAGCCACCCAAGGGCCAGGGGTGAAGCCCGAGGCTGTCCCCCCCCATCCAAGGGCGGCGAATGGGGGGCTGATAGCCTTTTTGCCAAAATTTGAATATTGTTTTTAGTAGCAGTACTACAAGTCCCAGCAAGCCTCCCCCGCAAGCTGGTACTTGGAGAACCACAAGTACCAGCATGCAGTGGAAAACCGGGTCCGTTTTTTTATTTTGCAAAGTACGTGGATTACAAATAGAACAGAAGAGGACCGATCTACACTGGATTATGTGAGTATAATTTTTCCAACAGGTACCCCATGGATTCTACATGGAGAAGAGGACCGACCCTCGTGTGAACATCGGTAAGTATGTATGTATGTTTGGAGGTGTGGATGTATGAATTAAACTTTTACTTTCGAGGTGTGTGTCTTCTGTTTTTATTGGGGTATTTTTTTAGTAGTAGTACTACTACTACTACAGGTACCAGCGGGCCCGGTTTTCCACCGCATGCTGGTACTTGTGGTTCTCCAAGTACCAGCTTGCGGGGGAGGCTTGCTGGGACTTGTAGTACTGCTACTAAAAACAATATTCAAATTTTGGCAAAAAGGCTATCAGCCCCTCATCCGCCGCCCTTGGATGGGGGGGACAGCCTCGGGCTTCACCCCTGGCCCTTGGGTGGCTGGAGGGGGGGGACCCCTTGATTGAAGGGGCCCCCACTCCTCCACGGTACCCCGGCCAGGGGTGACTAGTTGGGTATGTAATGCCAGGGCCGCAGGGACCAATATAAAAGTGTCCCCCGGCTGTGGCATTATGTATCTGGCTAGTGGAGCCCGGTGCTGCTTTCAGAAATACGGGGGACCCCTACGCTTTTTGTCCCCCGTATTTTTGGAACCAGGACCAGGCGCAGAGCCCAGTGCTGGTTGATTAAATATGGGGGAACCCCGGTCAATTTTTTCCCCATATTTTTTCAACCAGGACCAGCTCAATGAGCTCGGGGCTGGTTTTGCTTAGGAGGGGGGACCCTACGCATTTTTTTTGGCAAATTTAACACTTTCCCAACCCTTCCCACTGATAAACATGCACGGATCTCATGGATCCGTGCATGCCTATCAGAACACGGTAAAAAAAAGCAGGTCTGTTTTATTTTAGCACTTTTTCACGATTGGTATTTTTTCACGGCAGTGTTTGGCTATTGTCGGCAGTGTTTGTGAATGACACTTTTTAGTAAATGACCGAGTTCTACCAAATTACAGGCGTATTTGACCGATGGTATATTCATTCGTATTTTTTTTCTTGGACTTCCAAAAAAATACGAATGCCCTCATCACTGCCGTGATTTGAGTTTAGTAAATTCCCGAGATGACACTTTGAAGAAAAAACACCATCTCGGTCAAAATCGGGACCTTAGTAAATATACCCCAAGGGATACTATTCCACCTTGTTTGTAGTTCCAAAACCGGACAGTTCGGTAAGACCGATTCCAAATCCCAAATCATTGAACACGTACTTACGAGTATTCAAGTTCAAGATGGAGTCTCTGAGAACGGTGCTCTCAAGTCTGGAAGAGGGGGAATTCCTAGCATCTCTGGATGTCAAGGATACATACCTTCACATTCCGATCTGGCCGACTCATCAGGCTTATGTACGGTTTGCATTGCAGGACTGTCACTACCAGTTTCAGGCCTTGCCATTTGGTCTCTCCACAGCACCGAGGGTGTTCACCAAAGTGATGGCAGAGATGATGATGTTGCTCCGCAGACAGGGAGTAAATGTAATTCTTTACCTGGACAATCTTCTGATAAAGGCTGCGACCAGATTACTCCTGGATCATAGGTGGATTCTGAACCTACCAAAATCTCACCTAGAACCAATGCAGAAGCTTTATTTCCTGGAAATGAGACGGAACACAGAGTCTCAGACAGTGTTCCTTCCTTTGGAAAAGGCAATGGTGATCCAGTCGATGGTTCGGGCTGTCTTGAAGCTGACCTGAATCTCAGTACATCTGTGCATCCGCCTTCTGGGGGAAAATGGTGGCTTCTTAGAAGCAATTCAGTACAGAAGGTTTCATGCGAGGGCCTTCCAGCTGGATCTGTTGGACAAATGGTCCGGATTGCATCTTCACATGCATCAGCGGATTCGTCTGTTGCCAAAAGCCAGGATCTCCCTCCTGTGGTGGCTATAAACTTCTCACCTAGTGGAGGGTCGAAGGTTCAGGATTCAGAATTGGATTCTACTAACCACAGATGCAAGCCTCAGAGATTGGGGTGCAGTCATCCAGGGGGTGCAGTTTCAAGGAAGATGGTCAAGTCAGGAAATTGTTCTTCCAATAAACATCCTGGAACTCAGGGCAGTCTACAATGCCCTTCTGCAGGCCTCATCTCTTCTTCAGAATCAGGCCATTAAAGTTCAGTCGGACAATGTGACAGTGGTGTCCTACATCAACCAACAGGGCGGAATGAAAAGCAGGGCCCCAATGTCAGAGGTGTCAAGAATTCTCCACTGGACGGAAAAACATGCCGTGTCATTTTCGGTGATCTTCATTCCGGGAGTAGACAACTGGGAAGCAGACTTCCTCAGCAGACATGACCTGCACCCGGGGGAATGGGGCCTCCATCCGGAGGTGTTCCAGTGGCTGACGCGTCGGTGGGGTTATCCACAAATCGGCATTATGGCCTCTCAACTCAACAAGAAGCTCAGGTGGTATTGTTCCAGGTCGAGGGACCCACAAGCTGTAGCAGTCAATACCCCAACAACTCCGTGGGTCTACCAGCTGGTGTATGTGTTTCATCCCATTCCTCTGATCCCAAGAGTTCTCAAAAGAATAAAAAGGGAAAGAGTTTAAGTGATTCTCATCATTCCGGACTGGCCGCGAAGGGCCTGGTACGTGGATCTTCTCGAGATGCTACTCAAAGATACATGGCCTCTGCCTCTCCGAGAGGATCTTCTGCAACAGGGCCCGTTCGTCTATCAAGACTTACCATGGCTACGTTTGACAGCATGAAATTTGAATGGCTGATTTTAGCCAGGAGAGGGATTCCTGATAAGGTCATCCCGACTATGATCCAAGCGAGGAAAGGATTAACGTCAAAACATTACCATTGTCTCTGGAAGAAATATGTGTGATAGCAGACAATATTCTACGGTGGAATTTTATCTGCAACGTTTCCTGCTTTTTCTGCAGTTGGGAGTTGACGTGGGCCTATGCCTAGGCTCCATAAAAGTTCAGATTTTGGCCATGTCTATTTTCTTTCAGAAACAATTGGCTTCTCTCCCTGAGGTCCAGATATTCTTGAAAGGTGTTCTTCACATCCAACCTCCCTTTGTGCCTCCCACAACGTCTTGGGATCTCAATTTGGTTCTGATGTTCCTCAAATCAGACTGGTTTGAACCGTTACAGGGGGTAGGTGTAAACTATGTTACGTGGAAGACCATCACACTGTTGGCCTTGGCTTCGGCAAGGCGCATGTCAGAGCTGGGGGGTGTTGTCTCACAAGAGCCCCTACTTGATTTTCTATGAGGACAGAGCTGAACTCAGAACTCATCAGCAATTCCTTCTTAAGGTGGTGTCGGCGTTTCACATCAACCAGCCAATTGTGGTCCCGGTTCTTACCGACACCTCTGCTACTTCAAAGTCCCTGGACATTATAAGGGCTTTGAAGGTTTATGTAAAGCGAACTGCTCGTCACAGGAAATCGGACTCGCTGTTCGTTTTATATGATGCCAACAAGATTGGGTGTCCTGATTCAAAGCAGTCGATTGCTGGCTGGGTCAGGCTCACTATCCAGCATGCTTATTTCATGGCAGGCTTGCCGATTTCTAAATCTGTACAGGCCCACTCTACTAAGTCGGTGGGTTCCTCTTGGGCGGCTGCCCGGGGTGTCTCGGCATTACAACTCTGCTCAGCAGCTACTTGGCCAGGTTCGAACACGTTTGCCAAGTTTTTCAAATTTGGTCTGTCAGTTCTGCAGGAACCTCAGCACTCTCCCACCCGGTTTGGGAGCTTTGGTACTTCCCCGTGGTACTAAAAGGATTCCCAATATCCCCTAGGTCAGGCATTCCCAACCGCTGTCCTCAAGGCACACCAACAGTGCAGGTTTTAGTGATATCCATGCTTCAGCACAGATGGTTAAATCAAAATAACTGAGGTATTAATTAAGTCACCTGTGTTCAAGCCTGGATATCACTAAAACCAGGACTGTTAGTGTGCCTTGAGGACCGAGGTTGAGAAAGACTGCCCTAGGTTGTAAGAGAAAATAGGATTTTAATTACCTACCGGAAAATCCTTTTCTCGTAGTCCGTAGGGAATACTGGGCGCCCACCCGGTGCTTCGTTCTTCCTGCACGGTTACTTGTTTAACTACTGTTGTTTGGTTCAGCTGTTGCTGTTCTGGTTTTCAAGTTTGGTTAACATGGCTTTCCTCTTGTTCTGTGTGTGCTGGTTCGAAATCTCACCACTTTCCTTATCTATATCCTTCTCTCAAAGTATGTCCGTCTCCTCGGGCACAGTTTCCTAGACTGAGTCTGGTAGGAGGGGCATAGAGGGAGGAGCCAGCACACATTATCAAACTTCTATAGTGCCCATGGCTCCAAGTGGACCCGTCAATACCCCCATGGTACTAAATGGATTATCAAGTTGTATGTTTTTTTATACACTAGAACAGCCATACCTGCTGAAAGACTCCTAGCTCCGTGGGACGGGAATGAGGCTGATGTCTTCCTTAGGCCTAAACAAAAAGTATTGTGACATTAGATGTTGTAAATCAAACTTTTATTTCCCTTTCTAAGTCCACAGGTTATCCACAGGATAAACATTGGGATATGAGGTAGCAACAGCAGATTGGCACCAACAATCAAAACTTTCGGCCTCCCAGAATGCAACGGGACAGTCCCCTATATCCCTTCCTCCTGGCTCAGGCAATTCAGTTTTTTTGTTTGGTGCGGCAGGAGTATGGTCAAGACGGCTGCTGGTTTAACTTTTTAGCAGCCATAAGCTTTGTATTATTTTATTTTTATAGTCTTACTATTTTTTTTGAGCGATCTTTCTAAAAAGCGTCTTATGCATACCATTATAAAGAGTCGCTCCAACAACTCCTTGCCGGGTTGCGACAGAGCTTACCCACGTGTACAGTGCAGTTTCGGCGGGCGTCTGCGTAGAATGTACTAGCAAGTCCAGCAGACGTTACCACGCTGTGGCCAGAGAACGGGGAGAATGTCAGGCATCGGTTCCGCTTAGCAGGGGAAACAAGACACAGCCGCACTGTTTCGGGATGGAGACTACCGAACAGTCGCTGTCGTGGCTGCCACCTCGGGTGCACCAGCGCTAGGCCTTAGGGATAATAGGCTCCAGAGGTAGTATGAGGCCGCAATCCCTAGGGTTGATGTCAGTAGTTGGGAGTAAGACGCTCTCTTGGTTGCTCCTCCCCCGGTTCATGACCAGTTTCCTCCGAGTTTCCTGCATTGACCTGAGTTCCTGCTTCCGCCGTGTATCAAAAAGACCCAGTTGCTGCATAGGCGGCTGTGTGAATGGTGCGTCGGTGTTAACTTGGTTGTCTGTGTTCACTGTAGGTTCCCGGTGCGAGTGTGTACACTATTAGTGTCTGGATCCACTTAGCGTTCGCTAACGTATTGATCGATCCTGGAAGCGGGGTGAAGTCTCCCTGTATCCCACTCTCCTGAGCTGGGTGATACAGCACTAAGTCTCTATCTAGCTTTGAGTACAAATAGTTGGATAAGTGTCTGATGCATGAGTCTGTAAACTATTGCTGCTGTTTCTTTCGCTGTGTGACTGAATACGTTTAAAATCCTATATAAGGTAATGCAGTCATATGTTTCTCCTACATACTTGAAATGTATCTGTAGTTGATTATGTGCTCATATTGCTTATTATACTAACGTATAACCTGTGACTGATTGCTAGTGTGATTGCTGACTTATAATGCTGTCAGTTTTTGTGTATTTCAATCCTCAATGCTGGTGCAAAGCAGGGAGGGATCAGATTGTATATGTCACTTTAACAAATTTTAAAGTGATTGCAGTCACAAATTGTGTAGTTAACACTGTACATGTGTGTGTGTGTGATTTATTTATCATGTCTAAGAGAGGCAAGGGTGAGGAGGATACACTCTCCACAGTAGCACCAACACTCATTTCATGTTTGTCTTGCAAAGCTAGGTTAACCTCTCAGGATCTGGTTCAAAATGGATTATGTGCAAATTGTTTTAGCGTTCACCAAGCCAAAGCCTCTTGAATAATCCGAGGCAGTCACAGGTTCAAGTCGAACCCCCATGGGCTACTTTTGCACAGGCATTATCCAATATAGCTGAGCGGATAATGCCAGCTCCTATACCAGGGATAGGTTACCACATTAACCCTTACATGCAACATTCCACCTGGGGTTTATCACATCCAGTACAGGAATCGGCAGCCTCTAAACAAAAAGAGGCTGAAAGGCCGGTGGTAAGTAAATCACATAGACATGAAACAACATCTTCACAGTCTACACTTGTTTCAGATGAGGACTCATCGGAGGATGAGGACTCATTGCACTCCGGGTCTGCATACAGAGACGATGATGAAGGTCTCAGCTCAGTGGACATACCAGAGCTAATTAGTGCTATGAAAGTCATTCTATCCTTAGAGGAGGCAGCAGAGCCTTTGCTATAATCTAAGGCACCTGTGTTTAAACGTCCCAAAACAGTTAGGACTGAGTTTCCTGGGTCAGAACAGCTGACAGAAATTATGCAAGAGGCTTGGGTTACACCCAGTTAGAAGTTTAGAATTCCAAAGAAATGGAACTCCAATTATCCTCTTCTGACTGGGGACTGTTTGATACGTGTGTCATTCGATTAGTGCACAAATCTACATTACCTCTGCCTTCAACATCATTAAATGATGTCACGTATAGGAAAATAGATGTTTTTTTTTAAACTATTTTCTCCTTGTCTGGAGCTATCGTAAGGCCAGCCATGGCTTCAGCCTGGATGGCAAAAGTAGTAGTACCCTGGGCTGATGCGCTGGAGGATGATCTTTCATTGGCATCTAGAGAGCAAAATCCCATATTGCACATATTAAACAGGCAGCTGTTTTTATGGAAGAAGCAGCTTTGGATATGGGTACAATTGCCTCTCAATCATCAGCTTCAGCAGTAGCAGCTCACAGAGCAGTCTGGCTACGTACATGGAAAGCTGATCCATAATCTAAGAAGGTTCTAGAGTCTTTGCCCTTCACTGGAGATATTCTTTTTGATAGAGAATTAAATAGTATTTTGGAATCAGAAGCAGTCTCCAAGAAAGTGAAGTTTCCTTCCGCATACAAATCCAAGCCTACATTTCCAGCTTTTCAGCCCTTTTGGACTCAAGGAAAAGCAAACAGTCTCAATCTGACAAGTCTGGTAAGACTAAAAAGCATTGGGCTACCAGAGGGCCGGCTTCCAAGTCAGAAGATAAGCCATCATCCTGATGGTGCGGGCCTCCACCTGGGGGATCCCAGGGTGGGAGGCCGACTTCCTCATTTTGCACAGATTTGGCAGCAGTCCACCACGGATGCCTGGGTGAAGAAGCGGCACTGTATCTCACGGTTATGTGTTTGCCTTCAAGAAAAACCCTCCTCAAAGGTTTTTTTTGTACCAGCCCGTCTTCAGTGGAAACGAAGGCCAGGGCTTTGCAAGAGGCAGTTCAGAAGTTGCCTCAGTCAGGAGTGATAATTCCAGTTCCACCTGTGCAACGAGGACAAGGTTTTTATTCCAACCTGTTTCTGGTTCAGAAGCCAAATGGGTCGTTCCAGCCCATACTCAATCTAAAAGTGATAAACAAGTACATTTGGGTGCCTCAGTTTCATATGGAGATGTTACGTTCCATTATTTTGGCCATGGAGGATTTTATGGTATCCCTGGATATCCAGGATGCTTACCTGCATGTTCCTATAGCACTGTCCCATCAGTGCTATCTCAGGTTTGCTATCCTCCAGCAACACTTTCAGTTTCAGGTTCTACAATTTGGACTGGCCACAGCACCCAGAGTGTTCACCAAAATTATGGTAGTAATGGCAGCTTATCTCCGTCAGCGGGGATAAGAATTTTTCCATACCTCGACGACTTATTAATCCTGGCACAGTCTCAGGAATTGCTTCAGTGTCATCTGCAACAGACAATAGCTTGTTTATAGAGACACAGTTGGCTCATAAATTGGGCAAAGTCGTCCCTGCTTCTGTGACAACGGATGACTCACTTGGGGGCTGTGTTGGATTCGAGTCTTGAGAGAGTAATTTTACCTCTGAACAAAATATCCAAAATTCAGTCAAGGATCCAGGAGCTGCTACACAGTCAAAGGGTATCCATACACGCAGCAATGCGTGTGATGGGATCTATGGTGTCCACATTCGACATGGTGAAGTATGCTCGATTCCATTCGAGGCCTCTAAAACGTCTGATCCTTACATCAGACAATGAAAACACAGGCTATGGTCCTTCCTCTGGAAGGAGGGCATTAGCCTGGTGGCTACAGATATCCCATCTGGACAAAGGGAGACCCTTTTGGATATCAGATTGGGAAGTTCTGACAACGGATGCCAGTCTTCAGGGCTGGAGAGTAGTGTCAGGAAGAAGTTGCTGCCGGGGCAGTGGACCAAGGAAGAAAGTTGCCTGCCAATAAATATATTGGAACTTTGGGCCATACTGTATATATGGCACTCATTCAAGGCAAAGGACATCCTTCATGGGAAACCAGTTCAAATTCGCTCGGACAATGCAACGGCAGTAGTGTACCTCAATCATTAGGGAGGACCTCGCAGCCAAAAAGCAATGAAGGAGGTAAGCCACACGTTAAGGTGGGCAGAACTTCATCATCCAGCCTTGTCCGTAATATTCATTCCGGGAGTCCTAAACTGGGAAGTGGATTTTCTCAGTCGACACGCCATTCATGCAAACGAATGGGCTTTACACCCCGAGGTCTTCCAGAATCTGGTAGACAAGTGGGGGTTACCAGAGATAGATCTCATGGCGTCCCGTCAGAACAACAAAGTTCCTGCATACTTGTCAAGAACAAAGGATCCAAGAGCGACCTTTGTGGATGCCCTGTCAGTGAGATGGGATTTTCATCTGGCCTATGTGTTTCCACCGATCGCCCTGTTACTCAGAGTGATGTGAAAGGTAAAACAAGGAAAGGGCTTGGCACAGAAGACATTGGTATACAGCTACGCAGAGGCTCTCGATGGATGTTCCATTCCTACTCCCTCAACGTCTAGATCTACTGTCTCAGGGTCTTTGCTATTATAAGCATCTGGATCGACTATCTTTAATGGCGTGGCTCTTGAGACTTCCATTCTGAAAGCAAGAGGATTCTCACAACAGGTAATTCAAACAATGCTCAGAGCAAGGAAACCATCCTCAACTCGCATTTATCACCGAATATGGCAAGCCTATATTCAATAGTTTGGTGACCAGAAATTCGATCCTAGGTCTTTTAGAGGTTCCAGAGTCTTAGCATACCTTCTGGCAGGAATGGACAAAGATCTACGGGTGGCTTCCTTGAGAGTGCAGGTGTCAGTTGACTGTATGGTTTCAAAAGAAAATTGCTAACCTACAGGATGTTCGCTCTTTCAGGGAATGCTTCACATCCAACCTCCTTTTGTTCCTCCTGCAGTGCCTTGGGTTTTAAGTTTAGTCCTAAAGGCGCTTCAAGTTGCTCCATTTGTACCACAAAAGCAAGTGGATCTTAAATGGCTGACAGCTAAAGTTATTTTTCTGCTGACTATTGCTTCAGCTAGAAGAGTCTCAGATTTAAGGGCATTATTAGGTCACCCTCCTTTTCTGATTTTTCATCCAGATAGAACGGTTCTTAGAACCAGATCTGGTTGTCAAAATTCCACCTTAACGAAGAAATTGTTGTCCCGTCTTTCCAAGGGCCAGACGTTTCTGTGGGAGATGCATCGTTAGACATAGTCCGTGCCTTAAGGATCTACGTCGAACGTACCAGTGTCATCAGAAAGACACTCTCTTTGTTCTCTACGGATTTCACAAGAGGATGGCATGCTGACAAGCAGACACTGGCGAGGTGACTTTGTTCCGGCTAATGTCTCTGCTGACTCTACTCGTAAGGTAGGTCCATCATGCGCAGCACAACGTGGTGCTTTAGATGAACAGATATGTAAGGCAGCCACATGGTCTTCCATTAACACATTCATTAGACATTATGCCTTTGATACCTTTGCCTCTCAGGACACTGAATTCGGGTGAAGGATTCTCCTGTCCAATCAGGAGCGTCCCCACCACTAAATTTGCTTTGGGACATCCCATTGTTTATCCTGTGGATAACCTGTGGACCCTGCAGGAGAGATAATAGTTGATAACTCTATTTCTCCTAAGTCCACAGTATCCACAAGAACCCTGACGCACTTGATTTGAGGATTCTTTCACCTACTAACCTCTTGCTTCTTGTACGGAAGGGTGTGCACATGTGTTCTTCTCGCCTGATTAGGGCTCTCTATGATGCTCCTGCCTTGAGCTTTGGAAAACAACTGAATTGCCTGAGCCAGGAGGTGGGGATATATGGGACTGGCCCGTTGCATTCTGGGAGGCTGAAAGCTTTGATAGTGGGTGCAAATCTGCTGTCGCTACCTCATATCCCAATTTTTATTCTGTGGATACTGTGGACTTAGGAGAAATAGAGTTATCAACAGTAAGTCTACCATAACTATTATTTCCCTTTCTGAGTCCACTTAAAATACCTGAAAGCAAATGTATGCCACTACCAGGATTGACACTACCATGCTGTTTCCTAACAGAACAACCAGGCCCAGATGCTTATACTGTCAGGGTGACTGCTGTCTCAACCATCCATCCATGCTTACTTGTCACAAATACAAAAATAAGTATCCTTGATTTAAGGCTTATATTACATGAATACATCATTCATATGCAATATATAAATATAAAAAATAGTTGCTCTAGGTATGACCTGGGTATCCTTTCCACAAATCCAAGCCTCTATATAAAATCAGAAGTTAAAACAATGATATATTTTTGTGAAAGCCCATCACATAAAGTTTATTTTAGACCATGACATACAATTTTTGTTTTACCTCCTGGTGAGTTTCGCAAAGAGGGGGCCATTTCCAAATCATACACCTGGGTCTGGAGTTCATCCACACGCTGAAAAGCATCTAATTTTAAGTAGCGTTCCTGCATGAGCTGAGATTTCACCTGTAGTAGAAATCCAAACAGAAGCGAATTAGATTTGTACTCTTCCAAAAATTCTAATTTTAAACATGGTAGTAAAAGGACTACTTGATAACACCCCCCCTTCCCCCCCACAATACTTTTGGCCTAGTTTTTAATGTAGGAATATTACTCAGCAGATGTAATCTTAGAAATGCACCCTATTACTGTCTTTAAGGGATAGCTTAAACAGTGAAATTTGGCCTACATTATTGTTTACATTACAAAGCGGTGTGAGGGAAATAGAGGTACAGCTTATTTCTTTGAAGAAATGGGTGTGGATTATTAGATCTACACTGAACAGGTCTACATTCAATAGGTCGAAAACTAATGGTAGACATGCATTAGGTCAACAGGTTCAAAAAAGTCGACATGGAAATGGTCAATACAAAAAAGGTAGACAGAAATAGTTTTTGTTTTTTGGGGTGTTTTGTCACTTTTCTGCCACAAACAAGCCCCATTAGTGTACGGCGTCCCCCTTGCTTCGGGCAAGTTGCCTCGCTCCACTGCGCTCAGCACAAGTTACTATTCCCAATTGTAGTCCATGTGGATGGTAAAGTATGAAAAGAATTACAAAAGTCTGTCGACCATTCTCATTTCCACCTTTTGAATTGTCTACCCTTTAGTTTTTGACCTTTTAGTTTTGACCCTGTCAAACTAATGTATTTTGACATTAGTGTTCGATTTATTAACTGAAGAAACACGAGGCTAGATGGATAGGGAAGGCATAGAAACCTAGGGGGCCCCTTGAAGTATACTTCACTATGAATTGAAAGGATATGGGCTGGTTTCTGTCACTTTGGGTGACAAATATTGCCAAATGCTGGGCTAAGGAGATTCTGTATGGTAACACACCACATTAATTGCTGATTCCATGGATCAATTTGCTGGAGAACAGGCAGACCCTTTGAATGATGGACTGCACATATGAGACCCATATGGATACATTATGTGGATACTGTAATTATAACTGTTTCTTTTCGATTTAACTGTCTGGGTTTGGTACGAAATCCCAGGACTCACAATCCCAATGGTCAGGATGCTGTCGGCGGCATCCCAACGGTTAAAATCTGGATGGATCCGGGTGAGTATTCTAATCCTAACCAACACCTCCGCAGCCTAACCCTAAGCCTCCATACTTACTGTCCGACCATGCAGATGCTCAGAGCCGGCCATTTGCCTAGAGCATCCAAGCATGTCTAGGGGCATCCAAGCATGTCCCTGCAGTATCTCATGCTGGGAGGGACAGTCTGCAAATTAACTGTTACTTTCCAAATGTATTCAATCAGTACTTGTATACACTGCTGTTTACATTTGTCAAATAGAATGCACAGCTGGCCTAATTCAGAGTTGATCGCAGCAGCAAATTTGTTAGCAGTTGAGCAAAACCGGGGGCTGGACTGGCCATCTGGCACTTCTGGCACATGCCAGAAGGGGCGATGGGCAGGTGGGCCGATCCGGATACTCAGAGAGCCGGGAAGGCCGCACGCAGTGCAGCCTCCGGCTTTCTGGTTCATCCGCCCCCACTGGTCTCCATGGAAATGGGGGCGTGCCACGAGTCCACGCCCCCGGACTCACGGTGCACGCACGCCCGCCCTCAGCAAGCGTCGCCATGGTAATGGGGGTGTGCCATGAGTCCACGTCCCATGACTCGTGGCATGCCCCCGTACATCATGGCGGTGCGCCCCCTTGTTGCGTACGCGCTCACAAATGCCCGGGCCATTTTTGAACCCCAGTCCGTCGCTGGGCAAAACCATGTGCACTGCCAGGGGTGGGGTGGGGTGGGGTGGGGGGGGGCGGCAGATGCAGATATAGCATGTGCAGAGAGCGTTAGATTTGGGTGGGGTGTGTTCAAACTGAAATCTATATTGCAGTGTAAAAATAAAGCAACCAGTGCACAGAAACAAAATAACCCACCCAAATCTAACTCTCTCTGCAAATGTTATATCTGCCACACCTGCAGTGCACATGGTTTTGCCCAACTGCTAACAAATTTGCTGCTGCGATCAACTCTGAATTACCCCCACTGTCCCTTAAAGTTCCTCATACTGGGAGGTACAGTCTGCAAACTAACTGTTACTTTCCAAATGTATTCAATCAGTACTTGTATACACTGCTGTTTACATTTGTCAAATAGAATGCACACTGTCCCTTAAAGTTCGTAAAACTCCCTCCGACATGCTTGAATGCCCCTGACTTGTGAGACAGCTGAAGCCTGGTAACTGCAATTCTTGGACATGTGACATTTTCACTGACTATATAAGGTTATTACTTGATGGCTCCTTATGATACCACATGTGTATTTTTGAAGACTGCTTCATATAAATCTGACATCACCTATACGGCTTGTGCACATGGGGGAGGGTAACCCTGCCATCCTGTGTGTTTCTCTTATCCCTGTGCAAACCCCAGGTGTCTGCAGGGACATAACATGGGCAGTATTCTCCCCACACTTTATTTCCTAGTCAGTCCATGCCATAAACTTCCTCTGCCATCCAGTACTGTAACGTGGTCAGTAAGTTGTGTTGCGCTATTTCTATATGAAATATCAGTGCAGCGTGACTTTCGGACATGTCAGACTGGAGGGCAGAGCATATTGCTCCCACAGTACAAAATAAAGGGCATGCAGTTGCCAGAAGTAATAGACACCAGCAAACACACTGAACAGTGAAGAGAATGGACAGTTGCTACATATTTGATACTGGTCTTTTTTTTATAACCAGCAAGTGTGGCAGTATCTGGACATTGCTGCTATCTGTTTCCAATGAGTAAGCGAAAATAAAGGGTGAGGCTTGCAAAGAACGGCATACCCTGTGAGGTCACATCCCTTGTACAGGTGCCCCATTAATGGGTGCAAGAGCAAGCAAGCACGCACCCACCCACCCACCCACCCATCCTGCCACCCCCATCTCACAAAACGCAGTTATAAGTTTTATAAAAAAAAGCTACTAGCATTACTGATATGGTGCATATGTGTCAGGTGCATTATTGTGTGGAATTATGTGTATTATGGGCATTACTAATGTGGGGCATATGTGTAAGGTGCATTACTGTGTGGAATTATGTGTACTATGGGCATTACTGTGTGGCATTATGTAGGGTTGAACTGGCCCACAGGGTAACCACCCGGTGGGCCCCACTGCCTGAGTGTTGCTGGGTCAGATGCAGAACTAGCGGCGGTGGTAGGGGGCACCAGACAAAATTTTGCCTAGGGCATCAAATTGGCTAGGGCCGGCTCTGCGGATGCTGGTCCACAGGTACCTAAAGTAGCCATTTGAGTTTTTGGCATACAACAAACTATACACTACGAAATTTAGGTGATGTTACTTATACCCCTAAAATATAGAACTTAGCCAAACTTATCTATGTTGTTAATTTGCTTTATAGGAAGGCTCTGGATGTGGGAATTAGACTGTTACCATTCAGTATGTTATCCCCCAGCTGTAGTGGATCAAGGGTGACAATATTTTATGGAATTTGTTTTGCTGCCACTGATAGACACTCCTCTAATAGTGTTCTACTTTCTGGGGTTTAAGCTCTTCAAAATTGGATTGAGTGGGCAGAGTGGAAAAAATGTTTTGGCCAATGTGTTATTGTGCATGAGAGTGTTTAGATGATGTTTGCTCTGGGCAATCCATTTTATACTCTGTGAAATGATACAGCAGCTGCTGGTGGTTAGGTTTTATACTGACACAGCAGTCCAGGAGTTACTGCCTTCTGTGAAATGTATACATTGCTGAGTTACATTGTGTCAAGGTTAGGTTAACTGGATGAAGGCATTTCTTAATACAGTTCACAAATCGCTCAGATTGCGTGTGATTTGGTTGCATGTGACTTAGGCGCATGCTATTGCGACTTATTTGCATTTTCATACAAGTCACAATAAGATTGACAGTGGTTAAGGTTATGACTTGTAAATACAGTATATAACACTGGTACATTTAAAAGGGATTTACAACTAAAAGTAATAAAGACGTTCTTTACATATTCAGTACACAAGCACTGTGTACTATCTGGATAAAAATTATTTGTGTACCCAGTACGCAAACTGCGTACTGTTTGGATTTGTTCTGTTCTGTATTTTAATAGGATGACTCTGGTGACCCTGCAGAAACTATCGCACCATCCGGCTCTTGAATAAGATCAATACAAAGCTCTTACATTATAAATGCATAGCCTACAACTGTACCTTTTTGCCAGGTATAGTACCTTTTTTGTATGGTCTGTACCGATTTTTGACTCTCTAAATTCCCATTAAAAGTATAGGAAAGAGGGCGTGTCCCTTTACCCACGCCCCTTTCCTAATTTGTACCGATTTTTATATGTAAAATGTTGGAGGGTATGTAAATGTAGCTATCGTATATTTATAAGTTTGAATAACTGTGCTCATGTTTAGACTTGTTTTAATCAGCATTAGGAAATATGCATTGTTTCATGTAAATACCAAATAAATAAATATATGTATACACACACACACACACACACACACACACACACACACACACACACACACACACACACACACACACACACACACACACACACGTATTCAGACCTCTGACCATTACACCAACAGGGACTGTAATGACATTGTATTCAAATACATATACTATGGAGTTGGTCCCCCTTTTGCAGCTATAACAGCTTCCACTCGTCTTAGAAAGCTTTCCAAAAGATGTTGGAGTGTTTCTGTGGGAATCTGTGCCCATTCATTCTGCAGAGCATTTATGAGGGGTTGGGATGGATTGGCCAGTTGTCAGAATACATCCCGATGCTGAGAATCACTTATCCTTCCCCCTACTGGCCCCCTAACCACCCCTCCCCGCAGCCTAACCCTAACATTGATAAATCTGCCCGTAAACATAAACATTAAATATTAAATAACAATAAACATGTTTAATTACATAATAAAACAGCTTACAGTAATTATAACATTACAATAATGTCAACCATTGACTTACTTACTAAATCTTAATTACGGATATTTTGTGTTTTCTTTGGTTGATACATAATGGTACAATGGAGGTATTAACCAACTTGTGGTAGCTTAGGGGGTCATTCCGAGTTGTTCGCTTGGTATTTTTCTTCGCATCGCAGCGATTTTCCGCTAACTGCGCATGCGCAATGTTCGCACTGCGACTGCGCCAAGTAAATTTGCTATGCAGTTAGGTATTTTACTCACGGCATTACGAGGTTTTTTCTTCGTTCTGGTGATCGTAGTGTGATTGACAGGAAGTGGGTGTTTCTGGGCGGAAACAGGCCGTTTTATGGGAGTGTGTGAAAAAACGCTACCGTTTCTGGGAAAAACGCGGGAGTGGCTGGAGAAACGGGGGAGTGTCTGGGCGAACGCTGGGTGTGTTTATGACGTCAAACCAGGAACGACAAGCACTGAACTGATCGCAGATGCCGAGTAAGTTTGAAGCTACTCAGAAACTGCTAAGAAGTGTCTTTTCGCAATTTTGCTAATCTTTCGTTCGCAATTTTGATAAGCTAAGATTCACTCCCAGTAGGCGGCGGCTTAGCGTGTGCAAAGCTGCTAAAAGCAGCTTGCGAGCGAACAACTCGGAATGACCACCTTAGAACAGATTTGATCATAAACTAAACAATCCAATGTATTTTAGTTCTGTAGCATCTATAACAGGCATGTCCAAACTGCGGCCCTCCAGCTGTTGTGAAACTACATATCCCAGCATGCCCAGACACAGTTTTGTTGTCAAAGAATGCTAAAGCTGTGTCAGGGCATGCTGGGATGTGTAGTTTCTCAACAGCTGGAGGGCCGCAGTTTGGACATGCCTGTTCTATAATATGCAAACTTAACTAGCATACAAACGGCAGATGTACTAAAACCAGGAGAGAGGATCTGATTGGTAGTTTATCTCTCTCCACTTTATCTGTCATTTTTCAAACACAGCCTGTAACATGGCAGTTAGGAGCTGATTGGCTGACAGCTTTGTACATCTCCACGACAACGTCAAAACGTTATTTAAAGGAATGCCAAACAATGATTTGAATGCTTAGGTTTAAAAAAAAAAATGAAATTATGCAAAAAGGTTTCCTAAAATATCAACTAGAAATATAGAAAACCAAGACCTGTCATAATTTCTTATATCTGTTGCTAGGTCAAGCGGAAAAATATAGAACCCAACAGCACACCGATTTCTAGGAACAGTATAAAGAATACATAGGGCCTGATTCTGAGTTGGCTGCAGTCACATCTGCGTCTTATGCTAATGCCACAACGGATTTTCACAGAACTGAATTCACAGCACTTACAGCGCCATGACTGTGTGTCTTTAGACGCATCATTAGTCGCACCATCAAACGTGCACCAGCCCCATGGTATGTGCAGTTTCTCTACACATGGCCTCCAGTATGAGAAAATGTTGTGTTTTTACATGAAGCCGATATCAGCGACTTGCCGTCTTTGCCACCTCAGACCCTGCATCTGATTTTGTACTGGGGGGCAGATGTAAGATTTGTCATTATGGGGGAGAAGTTGGCACATTATGTGCGCTGATACCGCTTCTTCCCCATGTATGAAGGCAGGGGCAGGGCCGGAACTAGGATTTTGTTACCTGGCGCAAGGCAGTAATTTGGCGCCCGCCCCCAAAAACCCCCCTCCCCCCAAAAAAACAAAACCCTGTCAGCCTAAATTAATGATTTAGCAATAAAATGTTGAAAAAAAAGGGGATACTATTGGACAATATTCCCCTATGTGCCTCAAATGCCCTATGCGTCACATGCACCTCCAGCAGCGTATTCACGTACATGCTCCTCTGTGTGTCCCCATACATTGCACTATGGGGGTAATTCCAAGTTGATCGCAGCAGGATTTTTTTTTTAGCAGTTGGGCAAAACCATGTGCACTGCAGGGGAGGCAGATATAACGTGCAGATAGAGTTAGATTTGGGTGGGTTATTTTATTTCTGTGCAGGGTAAATACTGGCTGCTTTGTTTTTACACTGCAAATTAGATTGCAGATTGAACACACCACACCCAAATCTAACTCTCTCTGCACATGTTATATCTGCCTCCCCTGCAGTGCACATGGTTTTGCCCAACTGCTAAAAAAAAATCCTGCTGTGATCAATTTGGAATTACCCCCCAATATCGCTGCACTGTATCATAACACTTCACCACTGCACTACATTCCCCTATCCACTGCACTACTATACTACATTCCCTACACGCTGAACTACAGCACTAAACTACATGCCCCTATACACTGCACTACATACCCTATATCAGGGGGGGGGGGGGGGGGGGGGGGACCTTTTTTCTACCAAGGGCCATTTGGATATTTAAAAAATCCTTCGGGGGCCATACAAAAATTATCAACTTAAAAATTAGCCTGCCCCCAGTCAGTAGTTATGCCCCCAGTCACTTGTTATGCCCGATTAGATTTGCCCCCAGTCAGATGTTATGCCCCATTAGATATGCCCACTGTCAGTTGTTTTGGCCCATTAGATATGCCCCATCAGTTGTTATGCCCCATTAAATATGCCCCCAGTAGTTATGCCCCCTGCAGTTATGCCCCATTAAATATGCCCCCTAGTAGTGCCGCTTACACACACACACACATTAAAAGAAAGAAAAAAAACACAATGCTCACCAGCCCTGCTCCTGCTACCGGACCGCTGCCCTCCCTCTCCTCGAAACTATGGGAGAGATGTCATGACGTCTCTCCCATAGCACCGCACAGCCACACATGTACACTGCCTGAGCCAGAAGATGGAGCTCAGGAGTGAGCTCCTGCGTCCGGCTGCTGCTGAGGAGCCGGCCGCCTGCTTGTGGTAAAATCTCAGCAGGCGCTAGGCATCTCTTCTCGTTTAGGTGAGCCTGGCCGGGCCGGATCAAGTGGCTTTGAGGGCCTTATACGGCCCTCGGGCCTGAGGTTCCCCACCCCTGCCCTATATGCTACACTACATCACTACGCTACATCCACCTACGCTACACCACATCAGTGACCTACATGCCCCTATATACTGCAATACATTACTACACTACATACATCTCTACACTACATCCCCCTATAAGCTACACTAAATCCCCCCCATCTGGGAGGCAAAGCGGAGGTTGATACTGCTAAATGGGAGCACAGTGCCAATAATAAAGTCTGTCTTTAAACTCACCACAAAGCTGCTGCAGTGATACAGATGTGTCCACCGTTATCTTGAGTCGTTTTCTGTGCCTAGCATAAACCCTTCATCTATTGTTCTCAACTGCAATACAATACAGAGAACAATACAGCAGGGGATTAAGTCATTACAGCAGGGGATTAAGTCTGACTGCCCAGTCACAGTTAATCCTATTAACCATCAAGATAAATGTGGATACATCTGTACTCTGTGAGATTTGGAGGTTGTCCAGGCTCTAAGTTTCCACTGTCAAGTAGATAGCCAGCAAAGTGAACCTTTAATTTCTGTAAAATCGGTGACTGCACCTGTAAACAAGCATAAGCCTGGGGCAGTGTGTCCTGATCCTCTGTAACTCCTCAGCGCCCCCTCAAATCCTGCTGGGGCGCATGCCCCCTTAGCCCCAGCCCCCCCCCCCCTCCCCAGTTACGGCTCTGATGAACGAAGGCAGTGGTGGATCTAGACGTAACTTTTAGGGGGGGGCGTTTAAGAACTATGACTGCTCCCCCTTAATCATAGCTCCTCCCACTTAGAAATGCCCCTCCCGTTCGCTTCTAAAATTTCCTATTGTTGCCAGTTATTGGAGAGAACCCTGCGCACTGGTGATACAGACTGGCGAATCGCCATTCCTGCATGCATCTGCACATTCGTAGATCACACATGCACAATCATGCAGCCCAGATTTGGGCTACCAGTCCACTTTCAGCGAGAAAAAAGTGAAATAAATTTACTTTAGCAGGAAAAAATGCTTGATATAAACACTCATTTCTTTTAATAGATCCTGTGATGGCATAAGTAATAGGACAACAATGGTACACATTATAGCACCCGGTATGAGCCGAAATTCACATTATACCACACAGAGTGAGACGAAATTCACATTATACCATACAGAAAAAGCCGGAATTCACATTATAGCACACGTATGAGCCGAAATTCACATTATACCACACAGAATGAGACAAAATTTACATTATAGCACACAGAATGAGACAAAATTCACATTACACCACATGGTATCAGACGAAATTCACATTATAGCACACGTATGAGCCAAAATTCACAATACAGCAGGGTAAGATTACCTATTTAGCAGCGGCGGTGCTATGGTGGCCAATCCCGGGATCGGGATCGGCGGGATCCCGGGATTTAGGGCCAAAAATGCCCGGGATTCAATCCCGTGATTGGAAGCTCCAATCCTGGGGATTGAGGGATCAGTGTTGAGCGTCCACAGGACGCTCAGACGCTGCCCGGCTTCCTTCTTCCGGCTCCCCAGCGCAGCGTTGCACCGTCAGCTGCTGCAGGGAGCCGCCATGAGAGATGAGAGGTCGTTCCCCGCCCGCCCCCGGTATATGGTGAGTTATATGTGCGGTGCGAGGGTGCGGCCACCTAGCTAAATCCCGGGAATCCCGGGATTGGCCAATTTTCAATCCTGATATCCGAGATTGAAAATATGGCCCGGGATTGGCTTCCCTAGGCGATGCTGAGGATGCTGTGGTCTGCGGTGCGGTGGATAAGGAGGCTGTGGTTGGCATGGTGTGGAGGAGGTGGAGCGGGATTTTGGTGATTTCCCCCCTCAGCTCCCCTTCCCAAAACACACACAGTAAGGCAATTACAGCTCTATGAGCCTGCTCCTAGCTGAATACCCCACAAAGTGGAAAGACCCCAAAGTGATCATTGAACTGCAGCCTCACACACAGACCATTGCTGCACATACAACATACAGTTTCAAACATGCAAGTAAACAGCAGTGCTCTGATTGTGGATTACCAATGTTTTATGGAGCACAAAATTTGTACCAGAGAGGGAGCAATGAGACTTACAGCAGATCTAGAGAGCTCACCTACACACACAATGAGGCAATAACGGGCTTTAGCTCCTCTCTCCGTGCCCGCTCCTCCGCTGCTGCAAAAATGGCGCAGGCCTGCCCCTGAATGAAACGTTTTCTTGGCGTCCACAAATGCCTACTGCGCATGACAGTGTTTGTCATTGCGCAGAGGCATCATATCACTGAGGAGGAGCCGGAGCGGCTGGGACAGGGGAGGGGAGCCGGGCACGGCGGAGAGGACAGTGAGTAACACACTCCTTGCTCCGGGCTCCGGCCCCCTGACTCTCAGCAGTGGCGGGAATGGGCGCGGCGGGCTGTGTTAGTGCTGCCGCAGCCCGCAGGCGTTCGTCGCGGTAACTGGACCCGGCAATTTATACCGGCGCAGTATGTGTAGGGGGGGGGCGTTCGCCCTTTCCGCCCCTGTCTGTATCCGCCGATGGAAGGAGGAGATGTGTGCAAGGTGACAGGGGAGCTATTTGCCCCTGTCATTATCGCTACTGTTATCTGTAAGATTGCACCCGCACATCGGCCCCCTATGTATGAATTGTCAATGGCACTAACCGTTCCGACACCTGCAGTTATCGATTTCAACAGCTGCAGTTGTCATTGCCCCATCACCACAGCAGCGACAGCGCTGTCCCTGGCTGCTGGCACGGAGCTGCATGTGACATCTTATGACAATAGCGAGTTCTCGCGCATGCCCAGTGAGCCGCCCCAAAGAAGAGACACAATGCATCAGCAATAGGCAGATGCGTTGTGGGAGGTCTAGCAGGGATTGCCAGTGGGGGCAGTTTTCACTTCCCACTTGGGCAAAGGTGATGTTTGCTTCCTGCTTCGAATTGGTGAAGTCACAAAGCCGGAAGCACTATACCCTCACGATCTGTGCAGGTATAATACATCTACCCCAGTGTCTCTGAGTGCTGACAATAAGTATGTATGCGGTGTGCGACTCAGACGCATGCGCAGACTTAAGACACCGGGCCAACTGCATGCATCACTGACACTGTGTCCAAATCAGACCAATAGTATGGTGAACAGCTCAGCAAACCTATTACAGCTAAAAGTGAGCTTCTGACTAACAGGTCACAGATTGCTCAGGTGACTAGTGACATAGTAACTACATTCAGTGGCGTTACTGCGGGCGATGCAGGCTGCACCTCAGAGTGAACCGCCAAGGGCTGACACTAAAATGCCAGCTCCTGCTCAGTGATGCTGCACTGTAACATTACGTGAAGCACCTGACTCCTGTCATGGAGTAGGAGCTTTCACTGCAGCCACAGCAGTCTCCAAGGGCAGACCGCATCTCAGGGACCCCTGGAGTGATGAGACCATGAAGCCACACCCCCTTTTAGCAGCACACACATAGATTGTTCAGAGTCGCACTGGGTGTCATCGGGGTAAATGATGCCCCTGACTACAATACAGAGGGGAGTCCAGATAATTATGAGATAAAAGTACCTCAATATTTATGGAGAATCACTACACAAATATTATACCTAGTAAATAGTAACTATTTATATCATAAAATTCACCATAATAACAATAGTCACATTACTCACAAATATCCCTTAATAAAATTCTGACCCACTCTGTATATACAATAACAGCAATGAAACCGAAAATAAATACACAATACAAATGATGCAGAACACAAGGGGGGTCATTCTGAGTTGATCGCTAGCTGCCGTTCGCAGCGTAGCGATCAGGCAAAAAAACGGCATTTCTGCGCATGCGTACGGGCTGCAGTACGCACGCGCAAAGTACTTTCACAAAAAACTATGCAGTTTTACACAAGGCCGAGCGATGCTTTTCAGTCGCACGGCTGATCGGGGAGTGATTGACAGGAAAGGGGCGTTTCTGGGTAATAACTGAGCGGTTTCCGGGAGTGTGCAAAAAAACGCAGGCGTGCCAGGTGAAATGGGGGAGTGGCTGGCCAAACGCAGGGCGTGTTTGTGACGTCAAAGCAGGAACTAAACTATCTGCAGTGATCGCAAGGTAGGAGTAGGTTTGGAGCTACTCTGAAATGGCATGAAATTTTTCCAGAGCAGTTCTGCTAATCTTTCGTTCGCAATTCTGCTAAGCTAAAATACACTCCCAGAGGGCGGCGGCTTAGCGTTTGCACGGCTGCTAGAAGCCGCTAGCGAGCGATCAACTCGGAATGAGGGCCAATGTACTGAAATTAAAAAAATAAAACACTATGGTCTAACTCTAATAGACTCCGATATGCTGGTCCCACCATGACTCCGGTAATTATCCACAACCAGTCTTCAAGCAAAAAACAACCTGGTTTTGCTTTAAAACAAATTACCTCTAAATCTAGCAGCTATATTGCTGGAACTGCACTGGGACCAACATATCAGAGCTTATTACAATTGGGCCTTTCCTTGATGGATATAAAAGCCCCCCCCCCCCCCCCCCCCCAAAAAAAAAACAAAAAAAACTAAAAAAAAAAACCCTGCAGACTAAAACAATTAGATCATCAAACATATTTTAAAAAAGGGGATACTACTGGACAATATTCCCCTATGTGCCTCAAATGCCCTATGCGTCATATGCTACCCCAGCAGCGTGTTCAAATACATGTTCCTCTGTGTGTCCCCATACACTGCACTATATCACTGCACTGTATCATAACACTTCACCTCTGCACTACATTCCCCTATCCACTGCACTACTATATTACATCCCGTATACGCTGAACTACATCACTACACTACATGCCCCTATACACTGCACTATATACCCTATATGCTACACTACATAACTACACTGGTGGACCTATACACTGCACTACATACCCTATATGATATACATCACAACACTACATGCCCCTATACACTGCACTACATACCCTATATGATATACTACATCACTACACTACATGCCCCTATACACTGCACTACATACCCTATATGCTTCACTACACTAAATGCCCCTATACACTGCACTACATACCCTATATGCTACACTACATCACTATACTACATGCCTCTATACACTGCACTACATACCCTGTATGCTACACTACATCCTCTTATATGCTACACCACATCAGTGAACTACATGCCCCTATATACTGCAATACATTACTACACTACATACATCACTACACTACATCCCCTATAAGCTACACCAAATCCCCCCCATCTGGGAGGCAAAGCGGAGGTTGATACTGCTAAATGGGAGCACAGTGCCAATAATAAAGTCTGTCTTTAAACTCACCACAAAACTGCTGTAGTGATAATTGGTGAGAGGTGGAGGTTATCCAGGCTCTAAGTTTCCACTGTCAAGTGGACAGCTAGCAAAGTTAACCTTTGATTTCTGTACCATCGGTGACTGCACCTGTTAACAAGCATAAGCCTGGGGCAGTGTGTCCTCTCAATGCCTGCAGCTTGTTATCGGTCGGTGCTGGGCAGGCAGCCGGGATCATAGCCTGCTGTAAGACACAGCACCAACATTTCGCTTCTATAGCTTTTACGGTGCACTGTACGCTAGTCACAGCACTGCATGGCAAAGAAGAGAGTTTAAGACGGTAGCTGGCATAGGAGAGATACCAGGTACTGGAGCCCACCTGCACAGCATCGGAGCCAGCTCCGGGCAGACAGGTGGGTCAGAGACACTGCCCCGGGAGTTGTTTGCTGTCTCACTGCTCCTCTGTAACGCCTCAGCGCCCCCTCAAATCCTGCACCCGGGGCACATGCCCCCTTAGCGTTCCCCCTAGTTACAGCCCTGGCTGAATATCTGTATGTTCTTGCCCAAATAGCTATAGCATTAGTATATAAGTATCTCATACAGAGGCGGAACTAGCTCGGGGCGAGCAGGACACATGCCCTGGGCGCCGTGGCAACCCCAGCAGAAGGGGGCGCCACCGGCACCTGCACGGCCTGCTCACCCCATGCTGCCTGCCGCTGCTACTAGTGCCCAGTCCGTCGCTACTCCTCCAGACGTGGGAGGGCCCAGGACCTGCTGCCTGCTTCCCGCCCGCCGCTGTGAGCGCCAGTGTGCACCGAAAAGGAAGGCCCCCGCCACGGACCTGCCGCCTGCCTCCCGCCGCTGTGAGCGCCAGTGTGCGCAGAGGAGGGCCCCGGACTTGCCACCCGCCGAATGCCTGTGGGTGATGATGGAGGGGTAAGCGCTACACAAATGGAGGGGTGAGCAGGGTGTGTGCGTGTGTGTGTGTGTGTATGTGTGTATATATATGTATGTTGTTGGAGGGGTAAGCAGGGGTGTGTATGTGTCCAGAAATGGAGCGGTAAGCAAGGATGTGTGTGTATGTATGTTGCTGGAGGGGTAAGCAGGGGTGCGTGTGCCTGTGCCTGTTTGTGTGTCCAGCACTGGTGGGGAAGGACGAATGTGCGTGTGTGTGTTTGTGTGTGTGTACTGCCTGGAGGGGTAAGCAGGAATGTGCGTGTCACCACATGTCCCTGGTGTGTGTGTGTGTGTGTCCGGCTTGCTTGTAGGGGTAAGCAGAGGTGTGCGTGTGTGTATACACTGATAAAGCTAAATATTTATCTTATATAATACCCTTTATGAGGTCTAAGAACACTGTACGCTATCTACGTATGAAGTACCGTAAGGGTACGCACGTTGCGTAACAATCGCTTAGCCGTAGTCGAGACGCTCAAGCGTCACGTTCGCTCACGGCCAAGAGATCACAGGCAGACATGCTATTGGCTGCTGACCAACTTAATGATTCGCTATAGCGTAGCGGACGCTCGGGACCACGAGGAGATCACCAGCGGCGCTGACGCTCACAATGTTAAACCTTTATATCTAAACCATAAACAATGAAATATGCTGTAAAACCTTAGTGTAGAGATAGGGTGTAGATGCAACCTAGTGTAACCTTATTAACTCAAAAGCTGTATGAGCGTCACCGACGCTCTGAGAATACTTAACACTATAAGAATTACACAGATACCGTGCTTAGGGTCCAACGCCTAATATATATATTATGAATGATATACTTGCAAAAGAATTAATACAAATACAAATCATACACTACAATATAACATAGACTACCTAACCAGATAACTACACAGGAAATATAATAAGAATTTACTTACCGATAATTCTATTTCTCGGAGTCCGTAGTGGATGCTGGGGTTCCTGAAAGGACCATGGGGGAATAGCGGCTCCGCAGGAGACAGGGCACAAAAAGTAAAGCTTTAGGATCAGGTGGTGTGCACTGGCTCCTCCCCCTATGACCCTCCTCCAAGCCTCAGTTAGGATACTGTGCCCGGACGAGCGTACACAATAAGGAAGGATTTATGAATCCCGGGTAAGACTCATACCAGCCACACCAATCACACTGTAAAACCTGTGATCTGAACCCAGTTAACAGTATGATAACAGCGGAGCCTCTGAAAGATGGCTCACAACAATAATAACCCGATTTTTGTAACTATGTACAAGTATTGCAGATAATCCGCACTTGGGATGGGCGCCCAGCATCCACTACGGACTCCGAGAAATAGAATTATCGGTAAGTAAATTCTTATTTTCTCTATCGTCCTAGTGGATGCTGGGGTTCCTGAAAGGACCATGGGGATTATACCAAAGCTCCCAAACGGGCGGGAGAGTGCGGATGACTCTGCAGCACCGAATGAGAGAACTCCAGGTCCTCCTTAGCCAGGTTATCAAATTTGTAGGATTTTACAAACGTGTTTGCCCCTGACTAAATAGCCGCTCGGCAAAGTTGTAAAGCCGAGACCCCTCGGGCAGCCGCCCAAGATGAGCCCACCTTCCTTGTGGAATGGGCATTTACATATTTTGGCTGTGGCAGGCCTGCCACAGAATGTGCAAGCTGAATTGTATTACACATCCAACTAGCAAAAGTCTGCTTAGAAGCAAGAGCACCCAGTTTGTTGGGTGCATACAGGATAACAGCAAGTCAGTTTTCCTGACTCCAGCCGTCCTGGAACCTATATTTTCAGGGCCCTGACCACATCTAGCAACTTGGAGTCCTCCAAGTCCCTAGTAGGCGCAAGACACCACAATAAGCTGGTTCAGGTGAAACACTGACACCACCTTAGGGAGAGAACTGGGGACGAGTCCGCAGCTCTGCCCTGTCCGAATGGACAAACAGATATGGGCTTTTTTGAGAAAAAAACCACCAATTTGACACTCGCCTGGTCCAGGCCAGGTCCAAGAGCATGTTCACTTTTCATGTGAGATGCTTCAAATCCACAGATTTGACTGGTTTTAAACCAATGTGTTTTGAGGAATCCCAGAACTACGTTGAGATCCCACAGTGCCACTGGAGGCACAAAAGGGGGTTGTATATGCAAAACTCCCTTGACAAACTTCTGGACTTCAGGAACTGAAGCCAATTCTTTCTGGAAGAAAAATCGACAGGGCCGAAATTTGAACCTTAATGGACCCCAATTTGAGGCCCATAGACACTCCTGTTTGCAGGAAATGCAGGAATCGACCGAGTTGAAATTTCTTCGTGGGGCCTTCCTGGCCTCACACCACGCAACATATTTTCGCCACATGTGGTGATAATGTTGTGCGGTCACCTCCTTTCTGGCTTTGACCAGGGTAGGAATGACCTCTTCCTGAATGCCTTTTCCCTTAGGATCCGGCGTTCCACCGCCATGCCGTCAAACGCAGCTGCGGTAAGTCTTGGAACAGACATGGTACTTGCTGAAACAAGTCCCTTCTTAGCGGCAGAGGCCATAAGTCCTCTGTGAGCATCTCTTGAAGTTCCGGGTACCAAGTCCTTCTTGGCCAATCCGGAGCCATGAGTATAGTTCTTACTCCTCTACGTCTTATAATTCTCAGTACCTTAGGTATGAAAAGCAGAGGATGGAACACATACACCGACTGGTACACCCACGGTGTTACCAGAACGTCCACAGCTATTGCCTGAGGGTCTCTTAACCTGGCGCAATACCTGTCCCGTTTTTTGTTCAGACGGGACGCCATCGTGTCCACCTTTGGTAATTCCCAACGGTTTACAATCATGTGGAAAACTTCCCCATGAAGTTCCCACTCTGCCGGGTGGAGGTCGTGCCTACTGAGGAAGTCTGCTTCCCAGTTTCCATTCCCGGAATGAAACACTGCTGACAGTGCTATCACATGATTTTCCGCCCAGCGAAAAGTCCTTGCAGTTTTTGCCACTGCCCTCCTGCTTCTTGTGCCGCCCTGTCTATTTACGTGGGCGACTGCCGTGATGTTTTATCCCACTGGATCAATACCGGCTGACCTTGAAGCAGAGGTCTTGCTAAGCTTAGAGCATTATAAATTTACCCTTAGCTATATTTATGTGGAGAAAAGTCTCCAGACTTGATCACACTCCCTGGAAATTTTTTCCTTGTGTGACTGCTCCCCAGCCTCTCGGGCTGGCCTCCGTGGTCACCAACATCCAAAACTGAATGCCGAATCTGCGGCCCTCTAGAAGATGAGCACTCTGTAACCACCACAGGAGAGACACCCTTGTCCTTGGATATAGGGTTATCCGCTGATGCATCTGAAGATGCGATCCGGACCATTTGTCCAGCAGATCCCACTGAAAAGTTCTTGCATGAAATCTGCCGACTGGAATTGCTTCGAAGGAAGTCACCATTTTTTTACCATGGCCCTTGTGCAATGATGCACTGATTTTAGGAGGTTCCTGACTAGCTCGGATAACTCCCTGGCTTTCTCTTCCGGGAGAAACACCTTTTTCTGGACTGTGTCCAGAATCATCCCTAAGCACAGGAGACTTGTTGTCGGGATCAGCTGCGATTTTGGAATATTTAGAATCCACCCCTGCTGTTGTAACAGTATCCGAGATAGTGCTACTCCGACCTCCAACTGTTCCCTGGACTTTGCCCTTATCAGGAGATCGTCCAAGTAAGGGATAATTAAGACGCCTTTTCTTCGAAGAAGAACCATCATTTCGGCCATTACCTTGGTAAAGACCCGGGGTGCCGTGGACAATCCAAACGGCAGCGTCTGAAACTGATAGTGACAGTTCTGTACCACGAACCTGAGGTACCCTTAGTGATAAGGGCAAATTTGGGACATGGAGGTAAGCATCCCTGATGTCTCGGGACACCATATAGTCCCCTTCTTCCCGGTTCGTTATCACTGCTCTGAGTGACTCCATCTTGATTTGAACCTTTGTAAGTGTTCAAATTTTTTTAGATTTAGAATAGGTCTCACCTAGCCTTCTGGCTTCAGTACCACAATATAGTGTGGAATAATACCCCTTTTCTTGTTGTAGGAGGGGTAATTTAATTATCACCTGCTGGGAATACAGCTTGTGAATTGTTTCCCATACTGCCTCCTTGTCGGAGGGAGACCTTGGTAAAGCAGACTTCAGGAGCCTGCGCAGGGGAAACGTCTCGACATTCCAATCTGTACCCCTGGGATACTACTTGTAGGATCCAGGGGTCCTGTACGGTCTCAGCGTCATGCTGAGAGCTTGTCAGAAGCGGTGGAACGCTTCTGTTCCTGGGAATGGGCTGCCTGCTGCAGTCTTCTTCCCTTTCCTCTATCCCTGGGCAGATATGACTCTTATAGGGACGAAAGGACTGAAGCTGAAAAGACGGTGTCTTTTTCTGCAGAGATGTGACTTAGGGTAAAAAACGGTGGATTTTCCAGCAGTTGCCGTGGCCACCAGGTCCGATGGACCGACCCCAAATAACTCCTCTTCCTTTATACGGCAATACACCTTTGTGCCGTTTGGAATCTGCATCACCTGACCACTGTCGTGTCCATAAACATCTTCTGGCAGATATGGACATCGCACTTACTCTTGATGCCAGAGTGCAAATATCCCTCTGTGCATCTCGCATATATAGAAATGCATCCTTTAAATGCTCTATAGTCAATAAAATACTGTCCCTGTCAAGGGTATCAATATTTTTAGTCAGGGAATCCGACCAAGCCACCCCAGCTCTGCACATCCAGGCTGAGGCGATCGCTGGTCGCAGTATAACACCAGTATGTGTATATACTTTTTATGATATTTTCCAGCCTCCTGTCAGCTGGCTCCTTGAGGACGGCCCTATCTATAGACGGTACCGCCACTTGTTCTGATAAGCGCGTGAGCGCCTTATCCACCCTAAGGGGTGTTTCCCAACGCGCCCTAACTTCTGGCGGGAAAGGGTATACCGCCCATATTTTCTATCGGGGGGAACCCACGCATCATCACACACTTCATTTAATTTATCTGATTCAGGAAAAACTACGGTAGTTTTTTCACATCCCACATAATACCCTCTTTTGTGGTACTTGTAGTATCAGAAATATGTAACACCTCCTTCATTGCCCTTAACGTGTGGCCCTAATAAGGAATACGTTTGTTTATTCACCGTCGACACTGGATTCAGTGTCCCTGTCTGTGTCTGTGTCGACCGACTAAAGTAAACGGGCGTTTTAAAACCCCTGACGGTGTTTTTGAGACGTCTGGACCGGTACTAATTGTTTGTCGGCCGTCTCATGTCGTCAACCGACCTTGCTGCGTGTTGACATTATCACGTAATTCCCTAAATAAGCCATCCATTCCGGTGTCGACTCCCTAGAGAGTGACATCACCATTACAGGCAATTGCTCCGCCTCCTCACCAACATCGTCCTCATACATGTCGACACACACGTACCGACACACAGCACACACACAGGGAATGCTCTGATAGAGGACAGGACCTACTAGCCCTTTGGAGAGACAGAGGGAGAGTTTGCCAGCACACACCAAAAACGCTATAATTATATAGGGACAACCTTATATAAGTGTTTTCCCTTATAGCATCTTTTTTATATATTTCTAACGCCAAATTAGTGCCCCCCCTCTCTGTTTTAACCCTGTTTCTGTAGTGCAGTGCAGGGGAGAGCCTGGGAGCCTTCCCTCCAGCCTTTCTGTGAGGGAAAATGGCGCTGTGTGCTGAGGAGATAGGCCCCGCCCCTTTTTCGGCGGCCTTGTCTCCCGCTCTTAACGGATTCTGGCAGGGGTTAAATATCTCCATATAGCCCCCGGAGGCTATATGTGAGGTATTTTTAGCCAAAAATAGGTTTTCATTGCCTCCCAGGGCGCCCCCCTTCCAGCGCCCTGCACCCTCAGTGACTGCCGTGTGAAGTGTGCTGAGAGGAAATGGCGCACAGCTGCAGTGCTGTGCGCTACCTTAAGAAGACTGAGGAGTCTTCATGCCGCCGATTCTGGACCTTCTTCTTGTTTCAGCATCTGCAAGGGGGCCGGCGGCGAGGCTCCGGTGACCATCCAGGCTGTACCTGTGATCGTCCCTCTGGAGCTAATGTCCAGTAGCCAAAGAAGCCAATCCATCCTGCACGCAGGTGAGTTCACTTCTTCTCCCCTAAGTCCCTCGTTGCAGTGATCCTGTTGCCAGCAGGACTCACTGTAAAATAAAAAACCTAAGCTAAATTTTTCTAAGCAGCTCTTTAGGAGAGCCACCTAGATTGCACCCTTCTCGGCCGGGCACAAAAATCTAACTGAGGCTTGGAGGAGGGTCATAGGGGGAGGAGCCAGTGCACACCACCTGATCCTAAAGCTTTACTTTTTGTGCCCTGTCTCCTGCGGAGCCGCTATTCCCCCATGGTCCTTTCAGGAACCCCAGCATCCACTAGGACGATAGAGAAAATACAATTACTATTTAAAGGAAAATAAGAGAGAAAGAGGAGAAGGGAGAGAGAGAGAGAAATTGGCCCATAATAACAAGAAGATCAATATAGTTGCGGAGAAACACTTACGCACAAGGGGAAACGATCGCATGCGCCTCGATATCCAGCTCCCGATTATCAGCAATGAGAACCGTTGAAGAGAGTGAACTGGATATGGTCGGCCTGCCTATTTATGCCCCACACACAATACAATTCAATGGTCCCTACAATCTCATTGTTCATTGGACACAGGAATTCGGCTTCGCATTATAACAAAAGGTCATAGGTTGATTCATACAGGTGGGCTGTGACTGCTTCCAACTGTTCAGGTGGGTGGGACACTGAGTTTCCCGCCGCATGACTAAATAAGAACAAATAATAGTAAATGGACATAAACTTCTTATGTCCATAACTATTCGCACGAGCGATTAATCCGCTCCAAACCAACACCGGAATATTGCTATTTAAATACTCTTCCGATGGGTACCAAACACTACTGTATGACCCCTGTTAGACCCTTCGTACAATACAAAGAGGGATCTCTCTGTTCAGGAACATGCTATGTTAACTAAACTTTCAGAATCTATCAAAGGGACCATGATCTACAAAATACATTATATAGTGAAAATATGTAACGATTGAGTCGCACGCTACGATCACATAAACTCTACCGTAAATACGCATACCGTGCGCCTGCGGGTGCCCGCGACTGTGAGTATGCGCACGTACGGGAGAGCGCACGCATGCGCAGCACGGACCTGTGTGAGGTGCAAATATGGTAGTGTGCATAGAGATATTTTTCTGACTTTGACAGTCCACCCTTTGGCAGTCAACAATAACTGCCACCTTCTAAAACATTTCAAAAAGAGAAAAATATATGTCAGGGGTTAATACATTTACATGGTTGGGTAGGGGAGGAGAGGAGAAGGTAGGAAAAGGGTATGACCTAGTGAGATAGCAGAAGCATGTGTGTATGAGTCCATGTTTGGGGGGGTCATGTATCATCGTGCCGTACGTGTGGTACATCAAGCTTCGAGGTATTGCGAAGTATACATTTGAATTCCTTCTTATCCCGTGGTACGGGTCTGTGGATGGGCTGTCAAACTTTACCGAGCTCTTTTCGGCTTTGGTTGTAACAAAATGGGGGAGCACATTTTAGTTGATGATACATGAATGGGGGAGATATGTGATTGCTGATATCTGTGCCTGTATTCCCTATCGACTATGTGTGTCATTACCTGAGGGTTGTAGAAATGAAGAAAAGACATAATTACGGTAAATGCGGTGGTATTCTATGTCAGGTAAATGTACATTCGTCGATTGAGGTCTTGTTTGGTGTCTGTTGAATGCAGTCTTCTTTGTGCTTTTGCCCATAAGGTGCGAGCAAAAGCTGTCAATGTCCATAGATTTACAAAAGTGTTGGGCTAGCGTAATTTTAAAATTTCTAGGGAAACTGGGGATCCATGGCATAGTTCATCAAAAATCTGTGTGTCAGGTTGTCAAAACTTCTTCTTTAATCCATCTGTTGTCTGTATATCGGCTCATCAAATTCCTCGTCCAAGTGGGTCTTTTTACCTTGGAGGAAACGGAAAAACAGGTGAAAGAAACGGACCGTAGAAATCGCATTTTCATCACATCATTGTTTCTACCGTTGGGTCATAAATCAAGTCCATTGGAATTACAGTTTCCTCGCTCCTTAAACTCATTACCCTAGTACGACGATTGCACCTCATTAAAGCCTGACCGCATCTAAATATCAAACCAATCGTTATGATAATACCTAAGATACATAGGAGAAACTTCCCAACATCCATTATGACTCCTTGAGCCCAGTCTCCTAAACCAGAGAACCAATTTCGCGGGTTCAACCATGACACCCAACCAGTCAGCTCATTACCTACAGCAGCAAGAGTGAGATTGTGTCTCCTGCGAAATTCCCACTTCAGTTGGAGAATATCGTCCATCTTTTGGTCTATGACCTCGACCGGGTCCTCGGTGCTATTCGTAATATATGTGCAACATTTCACGCCGTATTGTGTTGCCAGTGTGACACAATATCCGCCTGTCACTGCTGTGAGGTAATTAAGAACCATTCTATGCTGTACCAGTTCTGTTTTATAAGCCTGAAGTTCCCTTCCAGTATACCTAAACGTGTCATCATACATTTCAGTGATATTATCTAACAAATTGGCGAGCGCAGATATGTATTTATAATTCAACACTCCTCTGGCGGTGCGAGTGATGTCTAACGCGATTAGAAACTGAATCCCGGTGGATTCATGGATCATGTCAGAGGCCGGATGCTCTGTTCTTTCTATCAGGTGCCGTTTAACTACGTGCTCGTAATGGGTGTGAGTATAAGGAGTTTGGGCAACACGGTGTATGTCTTTCATTTTGTCATGTGATACAGTCATTACTTCAGGCAATACTTTTCCAATATAACACAATCCTTCAGAGTTTGGGGCAAGCCACTTATACGCCTTTCTCCCGCATATGAAATATGCATCATCGGGGAGAACATATGGGACGGAGTAGGACATAACCATATTACACACCTTCCATGTGAAATCTCCTAACCCTAATTCTTCCATCTGCTTAGTACACGTATCAGGTTGTACGATATGTGCACAGTATCCTGGTGATACCTCTCCAACTCTCGTAATCCTATTTCCTAAGGTATACCTATACCGGAAAGATTTTCCTCTACTGGCTATGTGGCGTATAAGCTCTGTATCTGTAGGCATTCTATCTGCTCTATGCGAAAAGGTCATGGTTTGATTACTCCATGACACTTCCCAATTTCCCGGCTTTCGGGGATTGGAGATGTTAAAACATAATAGGGACCTATCCACATGGTATTGGTGGAGCTTCAAACTAGGAGGGCTGGAGATATTAAACCTCCTGTCCACCGGTCTCCCACCACTTAACTCAAGTACCTCCCCTAACGTTAAAGGAAATGGTACTAGCCCTGATTTGCTATGACCTTGAGGTACTTGAGAGCATACCCAACAATCTGTTTTATTTAACACACTACCCACTAAGGAGTGATAGTCACTCAATGGATGCCGGTCCATATGGATATTAAAACTGGATTGGCATTTCTTTATGCACCCATCCTCAATGACATTGTTACAGAGCCGACAGATACAGTTTTCTTCAGCTAACAATCCTTCACAATTCCTTCTATGGTCAATGCTATCGGATCGTTTTCTGATACTCGCCTTTGCTTGTTGATTATGTTGTTCTTGGAAAACTACGCCTCCATCTCTGTCATCAGAACCCATTCCAGAACCTCTCTCGACCTCCATGGTACTCTCGCCGGAACAGACTGCTCTGGTCAACATCATGGTCAACAGGAAAATCCGGATCACAGTCTCTTGGGGCAAGTCCATCTTGTAGGAGGAAACGGAGAAGAATGAGAAGGGGGAAAAAAAATAATTTGAGGGAGAGGGGATGGGAAGTTGGAGAAAAACAATAAAAGGGAACAGGGGGTCGACAACTGCTTTTGGTCTTGTGATTTTCAATGCTCAGGTGCCGCCTCAATCTTCCTGGAACAGACACTCCAGTGATACAACCTCTACCGTCTGTTCCTTATCACGGGACCTCTCTGGATCAGCAACCTTTTTACAGTGGGACGAATGAACCCAAGTCTCTCTCTCAGCAACCTTCAATGCTGTAGTGCTAGTCAATAAGACCTGGTATGGTCCTTCCCATCTGTCAATAAGGCAACCTGAGCGTAGAAAATTCCGTATCATTACATAATCCCCAGGTTCAATGTCATGACAATTACTATCTGGTAAATCAGGAATCACTAACTTCAGATTATCATTTTGATTCCTCAACTGTTTACTCATGTTAATCAAGTATTTTACAGTCACTTCATTGTTACACTTCAAATCATCCTGAGGGTTAATCATAACATGCGGTTGTCGACCAAACAAGATTTCAAAGGGAGACAGATTAAGAGGGGACCTGGGAGTGGTTCTGATGCTGTACAGTACAATGGGTAAAGCTTCTGGCCATGTCAATCCTGTCTCTGCCATCACTTTACTCAGTTTATTTTTAATAGTGCTGTTCACTCTTTCCACTTTCGCACTCGCATGTGGACGGTATGGAGTGTGCAGCTTGCTATCAATTCCCATCAATTTACACATTCCTTGAAAGACATCACCTGTAAAATGGGTACCCCTATCACTTTCGATAATTCTAGGGATACCATATCTACATACAAATTCCTGCACAATTTTCTTAGCAGTAAACATAGCGGTATTTGTGGCCGCCGGAAATGCTTCGACCCAATTTGAGAAAACATCTATACAAACAAGTACATATTTCAAATTTCGACAAGGGGGTAATTGAATAAAGTCAATCTGTATTACCTGGAAAGGGCCGCCGGCAGGTGGGATATGAGATGGTTCTGTAGGTATTGCCTTTCCGATGTTCTTTCTCAGACAGGTAAGGCATGACATTGCCCTTTTACTCGCATGAGAAGAAAATCCTGGGGCACACCAATATGCTCTTACCAACTTGCACATCCCTTCCTTGCCCAGATGAGTCAGCCCGTGAGCTGCCTCAGCTAAGCATGGAAGGTATGCTTTGGGGGCCACTGGTTTACCGTGTCCATCCGTCCAGAGTCCTGAGGACTCCTGACCATATCCCTTTGCCTTCCAGACTGCCCTTTCCTGTGTGGAACACAAATTTTGCATCTCACACAACTTCTGTGTGTTGATGGTATTAAATACCATCAGTTGTGTGGTGTCTGTCTGTCTGTCTGGGGGTAGCAGCTGCTAATTTAGCAGCTTCGTCTGCTCGGCTGTTACCAAGTGATACTGGGTCTTGGCTATATGTATGTGCTTTACATTTGATAACAGCCACTCTGTCGGGTTCCTGTATCGCTGTTAGAAGCCTTTTTATGTGAGCTGCATGCGCTACCGGTGTACCAGCTGCCGTCATGAAATTTCTGAGGCGCCATAGGGCTCCGAAATCATGGACTACCCCGAATGCGTATCTAGAATCGGTGTAGATATTGGCTGATTTGCCCTTAGCCAATTCACATGCTCTGGTTAGGGCGACCAGTTCAGCAACCTGGGCTGAGTGAGGTGGGCCTAGCGGTTCCGCTTCTATGGTGCCTTGGTCATCTACGACTGCGTATCCAGTACACAAGTCTCCCGAGTCTGACTGTCTATGACAACTACCGTCCATGTAGAACGTAAGTTCTACATCTTCCAGTGGGTTGTCACTGATGTCAGGCCTTGCGGTAAAATTTTGGGTCAAATATTCCATACAATCATGAGTGTCTTCCTTTGTATTAAATCCTCCTTCCCCACCACTCTCATCCTCCACCCTTTGTGCCTGTCCAGGCACACCTGGGAGATATGTTGCAGGATTTAATGCACTGCATCTCCTTATGGTGATGTTTACGGGGGGCCATTAGTGCCAATTCCCATCTTGTAAACCGCGCTGATGAGACGTGTCTGGTTTGGGCAGAATTTAACAAGGCTGACACTGCATGTGGTGTATGAATTGTGAGGTTGTGACCTAGCACGACGTCTTCGCTTTTCGTTACTAGCAATGCTATCGCAGCAACGCTTCGCAAGCATGTGGGGAGGGATCGCGCTACCGTATCTAGCTGAGCGCTGTAATATGCTACCGGCCTGCTGGCATCACCGTGCTTTTGGGTTAGTACGCCTGCCGCGCAACCAGCACTTTCTGTTCCGTATAGTTCAAAGGGTTTCCCATAGTCAGGCATACCCAATGCTGGTGCCTGCGTTAGGCACTGTTTAAGTCTCTCAAATGCTGTCTCAGACTCGTCTGTATGCGAAATCCGATCAGGTTTGTTTGAGGAGACCATCTCCTGCAAGGGTAACGCTAGAATGGAAAACCCTGGGATCCAGTTACGGCAATACCCACACATTCCTAAAAATGTTCTGATCTGTTGCTGGGTTAGTGGCAGAGTCATGTCTCTAATTGCTTGAATTCTATCAGCGGTCAGGTGTCTCAGTCCTTGTGTTAAACAGTGTCCCAAATATTTTACCTTAGTTTGGCATAATTGCAACTTGTCTTTGGAAACCTTGTGTCCTGTGTCTGAAAGATGAAACAGGAGCTGTTTCGTATCCTTCAGGGATGCTTCCAATGAATCAGAACACAGTAGTAGATCATCCACGTACTGTATTAATACTGATCCACTCACTGGTTGGAAAGACTGTAAACAATCATGCAAAGCCTGAGAAAATATACTTTGGCTATCTATGAATCCTTGTGGTAATCGAGTCCATGTGTATTGGACTCCTCTGTATGTAAATGCAAACAAATATTGACTGTCAGGGTGCAGAGGTACCGAAAAGAAAGCGGAGCAGAGGTCAATAACAGTGAAAAATTTCGCAGTGGGAGGGATTTGCATTAAGATGACAGCTGGATTTGGCACTACGGGGAACTGACTCTCAACTATTTTGTTAATCCCCCTTAGATCCTGCACTAGCCGGTAACCCCTCCCCCCACTCTTTTTAACAGGGAAGATGGGACTATTGGCAGTGCTGGACGTTCTTACCAGAATGCCCTGTTGTAGCAAGCGCTCTATTACGGGATACACTCCTAACTCCACCTCTGGCTTCAGAGGGTACTGTGGGATTTTTGGAGCTATCCTACCATCTTTTACTTGTACAACTACCGGAACTACGTTTGCCATTAATCCAGTGTCCTGTCCATCTTTAGTCCAAAGTGACTCTGGTATCTGAGATGTCATTTCTTCTACTTGGGAGGGAGTCCTATTTGTCATAATGGTATGTGACATTAATTTTGACGGGGAGTCTAACATGTCTCGCACTTCCTGAGCGTGATTCTCAGGTATGTCCAAGAATACACCTTCAGGAGTACAATAAATGACGCACCCCATTTTACACAGTAAGTCTCTTCCCAGGAGATTAGTCGGTGCCGATGCAGCCAGCAAAAAGGAATGCTTGGTATGTAAAGGCCCTACTGTAATCTCGGCTGGTTTGCTAACAGGGTAGTGCTGGACTACTCCCGTTACCCCTATGGCTGGAATTGTCTTACCAGTGGTTCTCATGCCCACTGTCGAATTTATCACTGATTTGGCCGCCCCTGTGTCTACAAGAAAGTTTAACGATTTACCAGCTACATTGATTGCAATTTCTGGTTCACTTCCAAGACTTGCAATCAATTTTACTGGCTGCAGATTACAGGTATGGCCACACCCCTATTGGGTATGGTGACCTCCCTGAATCCCGCTGGCAGCAACTACTTGTGATGGAGTTAATTGGGAGCTACCAGAGGCTTGCCAGTCTCTGTTCGGGGGGTATCTTTTTGTTTCCCCTGTATGTGGCTCATAACTCCGTTTCTGCGGACCTTGCTCCCAATGTCGTGTGTCGTGTCGTTGTCTAGGGGGTTGGTATGAGTTTTCGTGAATTCTTCATTCTACAATCTCGTGCCATGTGTCCCTGTTTATGACAAGAATAACAAGTAACCACACTTGACTTACCCACAGGGTTTGGTGATATAAACAAAGGCTGCCTCGTGGTCAGGGCCTGTATACTTACTGCCATTAACTTATCACCTTGTTGTTCCCTGTGTCTGGTGATGTTCCTATCGTGATCAATAGCAGCCTCTCTCAAAGTAGCCACAGACAGACCTCGCCAACATGGTTGTGTGGTCTGTACCCTAGTCTTCAATGACTCTTTTAAACCATCCATCAGTACCGATACTGCTACTTCTCGATGGTTTATGTTTGTTTTAATGTCCTCTATGCCTGTGTATTTTGCCATTTCTGATAATGCTCTGTGAAAATACTCTGCAGCTGTTTCTGACTCCTTCTGTTTAATGGAGAATATTTTGTTCCATTTAACTACGGCTGGGAAATACTCTTTTAACTGTAAGCTTATTCTTTTTACATTGTCTTTGTTGTACACATCTGTAAGAGGTACATCCTGATCTAATCCACTGTCAGCTAAAAATTGAGCTGCGTCGACATTGGAGGGTAAACATGCTCTCAGCAATATCTGCCAGTCTTTATTGTTGGGCTCTAACGTGTTACCTAGGTCTCTGATGTATTTTTGGCTGGCAACTAAGTCTTTTCTAGGGTCAGGGAATTCCGACACTATGGTCCTTAATTCCATTCGGGAAAATGAGCTGTACATGGCAATGTTCCTAACAGGAGTGACTCCTGAAGTGTCTGTTTTCCCATTTGGAACTACTATTACCTTAACAGGATTAACTCTAACAACCTCATTCTGTGTAGATTCTACAGGCTGTGGTGAAATAGTTTCAGCATAGTGTATGGTGCCGTACTTACCCGTTGATACGACCTCACTTATCCCTCCGCTAGGGGCCTTTGTTACTAATCTCGGGGGTGGAGCTGTGCCTACAGTGGTCTCTGCTATGGTGGCTGCTAGAGAGAGCGCTGAAATTGTTGCCGATTCGTCCTCTTGATCACACTCCTGAGGAAAGTTCAAAACAGGGTACAACTTGCACGGGTTAATACTTGCATTGGTTAATTGGTTAACATTATCTTTAACATTTACACAGTTGCTAAGTGTTTGTTTGTTACACCTTAATGCGTCATTCTCCGCAACCAATTTTTCTCCCGATATATATGGTGGCGGTGGGGCCGTGGCTATCAGTTTTCTGATCGAGCCAGATCCCGCCGCCTGAGCCAATCCTCTCTGTATGTCACCCTCCTGTTGCCACAACTGTAAATAATCATAATGCTTGATTCGTCTCTTTGCTGATTTAATGAGACATATCCTTCTCCTTAAATTCGTTAACACTTCTGTGCTGAAGCTACCTACTCTTGGGAATTTCTCCCCGTCATGTACCGTCATTCTCTCCCATTCATCACATAAAGCTTCTGTGTGACTTCCGTATTTCTCACACATTACGTATCTTGCCGACCCGACTGGTCGGTTCACTGAATCAACCCGAACCGAGGTTGATCGCCCCCTACCTGAACAAGTGGCCCCCATAGTTCGAAGGTGTTGCTTTATTCAACCAACCCTTACGCAAACCAAAATGTTCAGAATAGGCTGACGGTGGCGGTTTACCGAGTACCCCACTCACTCGCCCACGCCGACCAATATGACCTGATCACACCGATATGGTGCTGGCGTACTCGACCCAGGGCCCCTGCGACCTGAACCTCTATTTACTGGAACCTGTGAGGGTGATCCGAAGAACACTTACTCTTTCCAGTAACTATTGGTTGTTGGATAGTTCCTGAGTGAGCAGCGAACCTCCCTTAAAATAAAAAAAATTACACAAATCACGTTAGAATGTACAAATAGCGTTTATGACCTTCGTACACAAATAGTACCGGTCAGGTTTACTAATGCACACAATTACGTGCGGTACAATCGTTCAGCACATAAGCAACTAATCTTATGTACGGAGCGACCAGTGGAATCGAAAATTGCGGCTGCGAATTCCTTCAGCCAGAGCTTGTATGGCCTATATGGGTGTTGCACCAACCCTTTCTTGGTGTTGTGCCTGTGGACTGTATAGCGGACTTCCTTGTCTGCTGTACCTGAACCTGCTGGTCTGCTATGACCTCCTGGTCTGTTACAGTATGACCTCCTGGTCTGCTACACTCTAATGCTCAAATTGTATGTTTTAACCAGGGATGCCTCCCTAGCCACCATGTATGTCACTTACACGCATGTACCTCACGAGAACTCGACTTTTCTTGTGGTTCAACCTCAAAAATTGTAAAAACAAACACTCACTCACCACATATACACTTTTGTTTCTATTTCTATTTCTGCGCAGAAATTTCTCTTTAGACCAGATGTGTTACAAATTAGGAGAAGGATCTGTTAATTTAAATTTCGAATGTTAAAATAGATTTGCGCGATTTATCGCCTTGCGTTATTTACCGCGTTGCGCTATTTATCGCGTTGAAAAAAAATTAACGCTTGTGATTTGAGTTACGTAGGCGTACCCGTACGCTCCGTTGCGTAATATACGCTGCGTGCGTCGGCCCTTGGATTGCGTACACAAGTCTCAGTCCTTTGTTAGAGACACGTGTACGCAAAGCAAAGATCCACCGTAACACAATTTATACGTTTATCAATGTAGATGATCCTTTATCATCTACCGCGCACCACACTGACTTCGCCTTGTCTCTCAGGCACAGCTGTGTTTGTCTATACTTTAACTATATTACCTTTACTCTTAAACTATAAAATAGCGGCAAATCTCTCTTAGCACGTTTATCAACTATAAAACTGGCAAACAGGAGAGTGATATACGAAAATACACAAATGAAAAAAAAGAAATGCAGATATATATGTGTGCGTGCGTGTGTACGCAAGACAGAAAAATAAACAGTTTTAAAAGAGACTAGCGTGTTGTTCTTACCTCCGGTTCCCGGATTCCTTCAGCACCCTTTACTAAGAGAAGCAGACGCTTATCCAAACAGCACTACGAGGAATATGATCTCCCGCCCTTTGCTGCTGGATAATGTCTGCTGTATCTACCTAGTGCAGATATGTGAAGGACGGGCGAGCCGCCAATTGATAAAGCTAAATATTTATCTTATATAATACCCTTTATGAGGTCTAAGAACACTGTACGCTATCTACGTATGAAGTACCGTAAGGGTACGCACGTTGCGTAACAATCGCTTAGCCGTAGTCGAGACGCTCAAGCGTCACGTTCGCTCACGGCCAAGAGATCACAGGCAGACATGCTATTGGCTGCTGACCAACTTAATGATTCGCTATAGCGTAGCGGACGCTCGGGACCACGAGGAGATCACCAGCGGCGCTGATGCTCACAATGTTAAACCTTTATATCTAAACCATAAACAATGAAATATGCTGTAAAACCTTAGTGTAGAGATAGGGTGTAGATGCAACCTAGTGTAACCTTATTAACTCAAAAGCTGTATGAGCGTCACCGACGCTCTGAGAATACTTAACACTATAAGAATTACACAGATACCGTGCTTAGGGTCCAACGCCTAATATATATATTATGAATGATATACTTGCAAAAGAATTAATACAAATACAAATCATACACTACAATATAACATAGACTACCTAACCAGATAACTACACAGGAAATATAATACAATTACTATTTAAAGGAAAATAAGAGAGAAAGAGGAGAAGGGAGAGAGAGAGAGAAATTGGCCCATAATAACAAGAAGATCAATATAGTTGCGGAGAAACACTTACGCACAAGGGGAAACGATCGCATGCGCCTCGATATCCAGCTCCCGATTATCAGCAATGAGAACCGTTGAAGAGAGTGAACTGGATATGGTCGGCCTGCCTATTTATGCCCCACACACAATACAATTCAATGGTCCCTACAATCTCATTGTTCATTGGACACAGGAATTCGGCTTCGCATTATAACAAAAGGTCATAGGTTGATTCATACAGGTGGGCTGTGACTGCTTCCAACTGTTCAGGTGGGTGGGACACTGAGTTTCCCGCCGCATGACTAAATAAGAACAAATAATACTAAATGGACATAAACTTCTTATGTCCATAACTATTCGCACGAGCGATTAATCCGCTCCAAACCAACACCGGAATATTGCTATTTAAATACTCTTCCGATGGGTACCAAACACCACTGTATGACCCCTGTTAGACCCTTCGTACAATACAAAGAGGGATCTCTCTGTTCAGGAACATGCTATGTTAACTAAACTTTCAGAATCTATCAAAGGGACCATGATCTACAAAATACATTATATAGTGAAAATATGTAACGATTGAGTCGCACGCTACGATCACATAAACTCTACCGTAAATACGCATACCGTGCGCCTGCGGGTGCCCGCGACTGTGAGTATGCGCACGTACGGGAGAGCGCACGCATGCGCAGCACGGACCTGTGTGAGGTGCAAATATGGTAGTGTGCATAGAGATATTTTTCTGACTTTGACAACACTTGGAGGGCTAAGCAGGAGTATGCGTGTGTTTCTGTGTGTGTGTGTGTGTGTGTGTGTGTGTGTGTGTATATGTGTGTGTCCGGCGCTGGAGGGGTAAGCAGGAGTATGCGTGTGTTTCTGTGTACGTGTGTGTCTAGCGCTGGAAGGGGGTGTCCGGCGCTGGACCGCTGGAGGAGGACACAGTGGTGGTGACAGACAGTGTAAGTGTGTGTTTATGTACATAATGTTTGTGTGTATGTCTTCTATGTGTGTGTATATTTTCTATCTGTGTGCATATTTATGTGCGTATGTGTTCAGTGTGTTTGCGTGTAATTGTGTATTTTCTGTGTATGTGTTTCATGTGTGTGTTCTATGTGTGTATATATATACACCCCCTGAAGAAGTCCTCGTGACTAAACGCGTTGGCGTGGTAATTGGACACTGGATGTAACTACATCGCTGCTGACTTGATCCTGTGAGGTCCCGAGAGGGATCGGTTGATGAGCTGTGACCGGCGGACGCTCCACTGGTGCTATCCGGAGGCGCCGTGTGTGTGATAACATCGTGCTGCCTATCTCTTTCTGAGATGTATGTATATGTATACTTCTTTTTATTAAATGCTCACAACTTTTACTGATATCCGCGCTCCTCATTTGTTCTTTTACACACACACACATATATATATATATATATATATATATATATACACACACACACACACACACACACACACACACTGCTCAAAAAAATAAAGGGAACACTAAAATAACACATCCTAGATCTGAATGAATTAAATATTCTTATTAAATACTTTGTTCTTTACATAGTTGAATGTGCTGACAACAAAATCACACAAAAATTATCAATGGAAATCAAATTTATTAACCCATGGAGGTCTGGATTTGGAGTCACACTCAAAATTAAAGTGGAAAAACACACTACAGACTGATCCAACTTTGATGTAATGTCCCTAAAACAAGTCAAAATGAGGCTCAGTATTGTGTGTGGCCTCCACGTGCCTGTATGACCTCCCTACAACGCCGGGCATGTCTCCTGAGGGATCTCCTCCCAGACCTGGACTAAAGCATCCGCCAACTCCTGGACAATGTGGCGTTGGTGGATGGTTTGAGACATGATGTCCCAGATGTGCTCAATTGGATTCAGGTCTGGGGAACGGGCGGGCCAGTCCATGGCATCAATGCCTTCGTCTTGCAGGAACTGCTGACACACTCCAGCCACATGAGGTCTAGCATTGTCTTGCATTAGGAGGAACCCAGAGCCAACCGCACCAGCATATGGTCTCACAAGGGGTCTGAGGATCTCATCTCGGTACCTAATGGCAGTCAGGCTACCTCTGGCGAGCACATGGAGGGCTGTATGGCCCCCCAAAGAAATGCCACCCCACACCATTACTGACCCACTGCCAAACCGGTCATGCTGGAGGATGTTGCAGGCAGCAGAGCGTTCTCCTTGGCGTCTCCAGACTCTGTCACGTCTGTCACATGTGCTCAGTGAGAACCTGCTTTCATCTGTGAAGAGCACAGGGCGCCAGTGGCGAATTTGTCAATCTTGGTGTTCTCTGGCAAATGTCAAACGTCCTGCACGGTGTTGGGCTGTAAGCACAACCCCCACCGGGGGACGTCGGGCCCTCATACCACCCTCATGGAGTCTGTTTCTGATCGTTTGAGTAGACACATGCACATTTGTGGCTTGCTGGAGGTCATTTTGCAGGGCTCTGACAGTGCTCCTACTGTTCCTCCTTGCACAAAGGCGGAGGTAGCGGTCCTGCTGCTGGGTTGTTGCCCTCCTACGGCCTCCTCCACGTCTCCTGATGTACTGGCCTGTCTCCCGGTAGTGCCTCCATGCTCTGGATACTACGCTGACAGACACAGCAAACCTTCTTGGCACAGTTCGCACTGATGTGCCATCCTGGATGAGCTGCGCTACCTGAGCCACTTGTGTGGGTTGTAGACTCCGTCTCATGCTACCACTAGACTGAAAGCACTGCCAGCTTTCAAAAGTGACCAAAACATCAGCCAGAAAGCATAGGAGCTGAGAAGTGGTCTGTGGTCACCACCTGCAGAACAACTCCTTTATTGGGAGTGTCTTGCTAATTGCCTATAATTTCCACCTTTTGTCTATTCCATTTGCACAACAGCATGTGAAATTGATTGTCAATCAGTGTTGCTTCCTAAGTGGACAGTTTGATTTCACAGAAGTGTGATTGACTTGGAGTTACAATGTGTTTAAGTGTTCCCTTTATTTTTTTGAGCAGTGTATATCGAAGTAGCGGCAGACCCGGAAGTTTATATTTATTTTTTTAATTAGCAGACAGCAGCAGCACGTAGGAAGGAGCCCTGGAGGACTCACCGAAGACTGGAGGAGGAGCGGAGACATGCGCACCAGCTGAAGAGACGCGAGGGAGCGAGCTGCAGGACCAGGAGAGGACCAACGCCAGGGAGGAGATGCCTGTCACCAAAGCGACCAGAGCCGTCCGCGCTGAGTGTTGAAGACACCGTAGAAGAGGAGGAGTCCAGCAAGCCGCAGACCGGGGAAGGATATCCAACCTTCAGTGGACCGGGACCCTGCAGCAAGGGAGGAGACTGACCAGTGACTGGAGCACCGGCATCACGGAGGACACCCGCTTACCGGAGCAAGGACCTGCAGAAGGCCCTGGCTGGCTTAAAGAAGACAGAGCGGAACAGCGGGGAGGACGGCACGCATCAGGATCCTGCAGCAGGAGAGAAGATCCCCCTGCGGAGTGCAGCAGACCACACTGAAAAGGGTGCATCCCCGGTGCGGTGCTCTGCATCCCGGGTGGCGCCGAAGACGTGGAGTGTCGGAGGTGGCATAAGTGCCACAGCTTGGGGTGAGAAACCGCTGCAACCCTTCCGCTGCTAAACTCTGCAATTAGTCAATTAAGGGGGTAGGCTCTCCTCACCACAGTGCCCCGCAGGCCTTGTTAATTAAGGGGGTAGGATCCCCTCACTCTATAATGTGAATTTTGGCTCATACCATGTGCTATAATGTGAATTTCGGCTCATAGCGTGTGCTATAATGTGAATTTCGGCTCATAACGGGTGCTATAATGTGAATTTCGGCTCATACCGGGTTCTATAATGTGAATTTTGGCTCATACCATGTGCTATAATGTGAAAAGGGCACCAGTACTGGATAGTATAAGGGGACCTACTACACTGAAGGACACGCCCCCTTTTGAGTGACCACGAAGTGCGCGCATAATTGCAACCTTCACTTTTTCATTCCCTCTTCAAAAATTCCACTTCGACCACTGCACCTACATCTATACATTAGAGATGAGCGGGTTCGGTTCCTCGAGATCCGAACCCCCTCGAACTTCACCTATTTTACACGGTTCCGAGGCAGCCTCGGATCTTCCAGCCTTGCTCGATTAACCGGAATGCGCCCAAACGTCATCATCCCGCTGTCGGATTCTTGAGAGATTCGTATTCTATATAAAGAGCTGCGCGTCGCCGCCATTTTCACTCGTGCATTGGAGATTGAACGGAGAGGACGTGGCTGCGTTCTCTCCCTGAAAAGCTCCGTAATCTGTGCTCAGTGTGCTGCAAATATCTGTGCTCAGTGTGCTGCAAATATCTGTGCTCAGTGTGCTGCAAACATCTGTGCTCAGTGTGCTGAAAATATCTACGTTCTCTGCCTGAAAAGCTCCATACCTGTGCTCAGTGTGCTGCAAATATCTGTGCTCAGTGTGCTTCATTTTGGTGACCAACAGTATATAGTTGTACAGTACATGATTAGGCCATTGCTGTAGTATCTTGCAGCTCAGTGTCACTGCAAGTATCCATTCCATATCTGTGCTGCATTTTGTGAGCAGTATATATAGTATTTTTACAGTGCAGCATTTTGGTGACCAACAGTATATAGTTGTACAGTACATTAGGCCATTGCTGTAGTATCTTGCTGCTCTGTGTCACTGCAAGTATCCATTCCATATCTGTGCTGCATTTTTGTGAGCAGTATATATAGTATTACAGTGCAGCATTTTGGTGACCAACAGTATATAGTTGTACAGTACATTAGGCCATAGCTGTAGTATCTTGCAGCTCTGTGTCACTGCAAGTATCCATTCCATATCTGTGCTGCATTTTTGTGAGCAGTATATATATTATTACAGTGCAGTATTTTGGTGACCAACAGTATATAGTTGTACAGTACATTAGGCCATTGCTGTAGTATCTTGCAGCTCTGTGTCACTGCAAGTATCCATTCCATATCTGTGCTGCATTTTTGTGAGCAATATATATAGTATTACAGTGCAGCATTTTGGTGGCCAACAGTATATAGTTGTGCAGTACAGTAGGCCACTGCTGTATCTTGCAGCTCTGTGTCACTACAAGTATCCATTCCATATCTGTGCTGCATTATTGTGAGCAGTATATAGTAGGACAGTGCAGCATTTTGGTGACCAGCAGTATACCTATATAGTACAGTACAGTAGGCCATTGCTGTATCTTGCAGCTCTGTGTCACTTCTAGTATCCTGATCAGTGCTCAATATCTGCTGCATTGTTATGACCAGTATGTATACTGTACTGTGCGACGTGTGTTATACACCTGGTGATTATACATCCTGTAATCTGTACTGAGCGATGTGTGAGATACACCTGGGGATTATACACCCTATATACTGTACTGTGTGATGTGTGAGATACACCTGGGGATTATACATCCTATATTATTATTATTATTATCCTTTATTTATATGGCGCCATAAGGGTTCTGCAGCACCCAATTACAGAGTACATAAATAATCAAACAGGAAAACAGCAACTTACAGTTGATGACAGTATAGGACAAGTACAGGGTAAATACACAGTTACATCAGCAGATGACACTGGAATAAGTATCAGGTGGCAGAAGACTGCTGGATGTGGTACAGTTGATTATTAAAGTAAGACAAAGGATAAGCACATGAGGGAAGAGGGCCCTGCTCGTGAGAGTTTACAATCTTAAGGGGAGTGGTAGACAGACATGGGTGACACAGATGGGGTACATAGAGAACGTGGACCAGAGGGTTAGCATGAGATTTCGCTGGGTTTGGTGAAGAAGTGGACCCCCAGAAGGCACAAGTCAATACTTAACATTGCAACATTTTACTGGGCTATGCAGGAGAAAATTAAAAATAGGGGAAAATAAAAATAAAAAGAAAGAATCAATAATTTCTACCACTTTCAAAAAGGTCAATGGAAGCTGAAATAATGGACAACTACCACATGGAAGCCAGATACAGTATACCAAACAGTACTTAGCAGAGTTAGTAATGAGTGCTTATGAAATACAGTAACATTTTGTCATAATATTTCAGAAACTGCGTGGCTGGTCTCTTGCACTCTTTTGCTCTAATACACCACCTGGTTTAGGATTTAGATTCAAAAACATTATGTCTCCATAATCCCAAAAACGTCAGTCTTCTTGGAAAGTGGTTTGTTCCTTTATAAGGGAAAGAGAACAAATGTTCTCAAACAATGGTTTCTCAATTTCTTTTTCCTCTGGGAAGAGCTTGTGGATTCGCATGAATATCTGAGCATTTCTGTAATCAGAAAGCAGCGACTTTCTACAAATGTTTACGAATAATTCCAGTGATTTTGTCATTTTCTTCCAGTGATTTGGACCAATAATACCATTGATTAGAACGCATAATTCCAGTGATTTTGTCATTTTCTTACAGTGATTTGGACCAATAATACATTGATTAGAACGAATAATTCCAGTGATTTTGTCATTTTCTTCCAGTGACTTGGACCAATAATACCATTGATTAGAACGAATAATTCCAGTGATTTTGTCATTTTCTTCCAGTGATTTGGAACCAATTATACCACTGATTAGAATGAATAATTCCAGTGATTTTGTCATTTTCTTTCAGTGATTTGGACCAATAATACCATTGATTAGAACGAATAATCCCAGTGATTTTGTCATTTTCTTCCAGTGATTTGGACCAATAATACCATTGATTAGAACAAATAATAACTGTGATATTGAGGTGTTTGTGTCGCTTAGCTTAGCCATCCAGCGACCACAGTGCACCTCTTTTTCTCTTTTCTTTGCATCATGTGCTCTTTGGGGGCCAATTTTTTTAAGTGCCATCCTGTCTGACACTGCAGTGCCACTCCTAGATGGGCCAGGTGTTTGTGCCGCCCTCTTGGGTCGCTTTGCTAAGTCATCCAGCGACCTCGGTGCAAATTTTAGGACTAAAAATAGTATTGTGAGGTGTGAGGTGTTCAGAATAGACTGGAAATGAGTGGAAATTGTGGTTATTGAGGTTAATAATACTATAGGATCAAAATTACCCCCAAATTCTATGATTTAAGCTGTTTTTGAGGGTTTTTTGAAAAAAAACACCCGAATCCAAAACACACCTGAATCCGACAAAAAAAATTTCAGGAAGGTTTTGCCAAAACGCGTCTGAATCCAAAACACGGCCGCGGAACCGAATCCAAAACCAAAACCCGAAAAATTTCCGGTGCACATCTCTACTATACATACACACCCTGACATCTTTATATACAGTGACACCGGTGGTGTGCGCACATACTTTCCTTTTGTCTTTGTTTGTTGTTTTTTTTTTTGGGGGGGGGGGGGGGGGCGGCGCGCCATTATTGATCTTGCCCTGGGCTCCAAAAACCCTAGTTACTCCTCTGATCTCATATCATGGCTTAGCAAATTTAGGGGAATATTTATTGTCAATTTTTTAAAGGTTTGTATTGTATTTAATATTACTGCACATTTAAAATCCTATGGTCATAAACCGCCGGCAAGCTGCTGCTGTGTTTTTGACAAGCTACCACTTTATGTAGTGAAAGTCATCCTCCCTAGAATCTTTTACCTTTTCCAGAACCTGCTGTGTGGGGGATTACACGCTTTCATCACATAATTGGGGACTTTGTCCCACCTTCATTCACAGAGCCCCAGGAAAGACACTCTTTCCAAGAACATGGTATCAATATTTGCAAATACATCACTTTGTGATGTATAAAACAAACGGAATACATATGTACTATTACTGGCGGGCGGGATGCCGGCTGTCAGTATCCCGACAGTGGCATCCCGCCCACCAGAATGTTGACAACGAGGCGAGTGCAAAGAGTCCCCTTGCGGGTTCGGTGGCTTCCTGCGCTCGCCACAGGTTCTATTCCCACTCTAAGGGTATCATGGACACCCACGAGCAGGAATAGCCCCTATGAGCCGGGATTCCGGCTGTCGGGTTTCTGGCATCTGTATCCTGACCGGCAGAATCCCGATAGCCGACAAACTGATTGCCTCCCAAACAGACAATTATAAACATATAATACAAAGACGACGTAACTTATAGGTTTGTGAATGTATTATATTTTGCCGCTTACGGAAAGTCACTTTTCTTTTCCCAATTTTGAGCATATATGGAGTATATTACTAGCTTGCAGAATGCCAAGCTGAAAAAATATTGGATTTGCTGCTCTTCTGCTCAACAGTGAAAAGGGTTGAGGAAGGATTACTGCTGGGAGTGGAGTGGGGCTGTGTAGAACAAGGCAACAGAAATCAGCAGAATACTTCATTATCCCCGATATCTGCACAGAACAGACTTATTGGAAAGGACAAGAGTTCTCCTCTCCTCTCCTGTGTGTCATACCGTAGCATTAGCTGCAGCCATCTCTGGTACACGAGTGAGTAGACTAGGGGAACAGCATATCAAGTCTTACATTTTATAACTTCACCAAATTCCTCTGCATTACCTGCTTTACTTCTTTCTTAACTTTATAATGTTGCAGCTGACTCATTTTGGAGGATCTCTCTGCTTCCTCTGCAAGTAAGCGCACTCGCTGGTCCTTTTCCTGTATGTCCTCCTGCAGCCTGTCCATGTTGGCAGATTTAATGCTATCGAGCTGCTGCCGGCTTCTAGATTCCTGAGAGTGTCTGTGCTCAGCATCATGGAGTAGCTGTTTCTGTGAAACAAAATACAACTGTCAAACAAAGGCTGATTTAGCCTATCCCAACGCTGTTATCTTCAGTATCCGGTCTATAGATCTACACTAAAAAGGTCTACAGTCAATAGGTCGACCACTAATGGTCAACATGCATTAGGTCTACAGGGTCAAAAGGTCGACGTATGCTCAACACGTGTTTTTTTACATTTTTACAACTTTTGCTGCATTTACTTTCCATGTCACAAACCATTACCTTTAGCAACCTTGTGGTGAGCAGAGCGAGCCACCGTGCCTGAAGCGTGGCGAGTGAAGCGAGCCCGTGAGGGGACGCATTTCATCAAATTGACTATCCATGTCACAAACCATCACCATTAGTAACCTTGTGGTGAGTGAACGCATTTCAACAAATTGGGGGAAAAAATGTAAACACACAAAACAACACCCAACATTTGTGTGTGTGTCGACATTATGACCCTGTCAACCTTTCACTATCGACCTTTTGACCCTGTCGGCAGATGTCTGTCGACCTTCTGACCATGTCGACCTAATGACTGTCTATATTTCTAAAGTCTATCTTCTGCATCACAACCGTTATCCTAATGCTTTCAGACTCTCGGGCAATTCATCATTGAATGTATTTTCATAATAAGAAAAGTCTACAACATTTAAAATGAAATAGTTAATTAGCATTATTCACATCATATATATATATATAGCATATCTATCACTAATCTTCCTGTAGCTCTGTAAAGTAAGCAATATAGGACATTGGGGGTCATTCAGACCTGATCGCACGCTAGGATTTTTCGCTGCGCTGCGATCAGATCAGAACTGCGCATGCGTATGCACTGCAATGCGCAGGCGCATCGTACGGTTACAAAGCGGATCGTTGCTGGGCGATGGATTGTACGAAGTATCCATTCGTACAGCCGATCGCAAGACGATTGACAGGAAGAAGGCGTTTGTGGGTGTCAACTGCCCGTTTTCTGGGAGTGGCTGGAAAAACGCAGGCGTGTCCAAGCATTAGCAGGGCGGATGTCTGACGTCAATTCCGGCCCTGGACAGGCTGAAGTGATCGCAGCGGCTGAGTAAGTCCTGGGCTACTCAGAAACTGCACAAAACTTTTTTGTGCCGCTCGGCTGCACATGCGTTCGCACACTTGCAAAGCAAAATTACACTCCCCCATGGGTGGCGACTATCTGCTCGCAGCAGTGCAAAAACACCCTAGCGAGCGATCAGGTCTGAATTAGGCCCATTGAGGCTATTTCAACTGTATATAAGTGTATTATAGATAAACAATAAGAAATAGTGATTGCTCACAAGAGCCTACAGTTGTAGAAAAAAGTGGATCAAAACACAAACATAAAGTCGTGTCATCCCATTAAACAAACCTGGTCATGCACAAATATATTTCAGTGAATTAATCTCATGATGCTCTACTAATACCCAGGGCATACATCTTGGCGATGAGCCCAGGGGAGTAACTATAACTTTATGGACCCCACAGCAACATTTTGAAGGGGCCACTGCCCCCAATGCTTCTAGATAGACATCTCTCTCTCTCTCTCTCTGCAGCAGCTGTTCATGTTATGCCCCATAGTACTGCATTAATTCACATTATGCCACATAGTGCCCCAATTTTCCACATTATGCCATGCAGAGCAGTGAGTGACAGGAAGTCCCATTCCTCCCCCACCGCGAGTCTGTCCCGCGAAAATTGGGACAGTTGAAATGTATGATATTATGCATACAGTGCTCCCAGTAACGCACTACAGCCAGTATGTACTTCTGGGCAATTGTAGACATTAGGGCCCCCCTGTCTTAAATACCCCGGGCCCCCGAAGCCTTAATCCAGCTCTGATACAACATATGTTTCAAGGTGTTTGTATCATCTTCTGTAGATAATGTTTATTTTCAGAATTACGTATCTCAGAGCTTGTTATGGTCTGAGAGCCTCTCATGTCAGACTTACAGGTTTTAACTGGTATAATTTCTATATAACATCTGCCCTACTTCCCGGGAAACTTAGCAGGTCCCACATACAGTGCATCCAGAAAGTATTCACAGTGCTTCACTTTTCCTACATTTTGTTATGTTACAGCCTTATTCCAAAATGGAATAAATTATTTTTTTCCCTCAAAATTCTACACAGAATACCCCATAATGACAACGTGAAAAAAGTTTTTTTATATTTTTGAAAATGTATTAAAAATAAAAAACTAAGAAATCACATACACATAAGTATTCACAGCCTTTGCTCAATACTTTGTCGATGCACCTTTGGCAGTAATTACAGTCTCAAGTCTTTTTGAATATGATGCCACAAGCTTGGCACACCTATCTTTGGGCGGTTTCGCCTATTCCTTTTTGCAGCACCTCTCAAGCTCCAACAGGTTGGATGGGAAGCCTCGGTGCACAGCCATTTTCAGATCTCTCCAGAGATGTTCAATCAGATTCAAGTCTGGGCTCTGGCTGGGCCATTCAAGGACATTCACAGAGTTGTCTTGAAACCACTCCTTTGATATCTTGCCTGTGTGCTTAGGGTCGTTGTCCTGCTAAAAGATGAACCGTCGCCCGAGTCTGAGGTCAAGAGTGCTCTGGAGCAGATTTTCCTCCAGGATGTCTCTGTACATTGCTGCATTCATCTTTCCCTCTATCCTGACTAGTTTCCCAGTTCCTGCCGCTGAAAAACATCCCCACAGCGTAATGCTGCCACCACCATGCTTCACTGTAGGGATGGTATTGGCCTGGTGATGAGCGGTGCCTGGTTTCCTCCAAATATGATGCCTGACATTCACGCAAAAAGTTCAATCTTTGTTTTTTTTTTTTTAATACTTTATTGGACAACTGTACAACAATTATATACATTAATATATGGTGCATTGACACATTGGCACCCTGGTCGTCAATCTGTCGGCCTAAACAGTGTTTTACAGAAAGGAGAAGTAAACGCAAGGGTTAATCATGTAAACAGGGTTATGGCGTGTCTTGTGGGAATCCTATTAAAAGGGTGGATGTCCCTGATCTAACACCTCAAGGTTATACCATGTTGTGTGCATCACTGCTTGACGCAATGGGATCTTAACAGGGGCATCTAGCATCTGAATGTATGGGAGCCATATTTCAAAGAATCCCTTTATTTTGTTTTCTTTGTCAAGTATCATTTCCAGCCACTCCATGTGGAATAAGTATGATAGTCGTGGCAGGAATAGAGCTAGTGACAGGGAGTCTGTAGCTATCCATTGCGATAGTATTGTTTTCTTGCCCGCTGCTGCTATTTTGGTCAATAATGATTGTTGGCCATTCGGCATCTTAGAAACAGGTGATATCGGGTATATATCCCAAATGACCCACTCCGGGGTAGTGTCTAAAGTGAGGTGTAATCTGTCTTTAATGAAGGTCTGTATTATGTCCCAGAATTTGCGTACCTCTAGGCAGTCCCACAAACAATGGTATATGTCGGCTTCTATCATGCCGCATTTAAAACATTTAGAATCTGTTGCCGCCCCCATTTGGTACCTTAGTTTCGGTGTGATGTAGGATCGGTGTAGAATTTGGTAATTCATCTCAGCATAAGATGCTGAGATGAGGGTTTTATTGATCTTGTTAAACGCTTTAAGCATAGTGGAGATAGAGATGGTTGGGAAGTCTGGCTTCCACTTTACTAATCCCGTTTGGGTGGCTTCCCAATCTATAGGTTTTTTAATAAACGTGTAAAGCAATGCTGTGGAGGGGTGTATCCTAGGCATTGATTGTAAAGTGATGTCTAAAGTGTTGGTCCTATCTTCTGTGGACATTACGGCTAAGGATTTGTTGATGTAACTACGAATTTGGAAATATATAAATAATGGTATTTTGATATTTGGTAGAATTTCGCAAAGATTAGAGTATGTGCAGGTCTGATGGGTATCTTTACATATCAGCTGATAAAGCATTCTGGTACCTTGGTTCGACAGGGCGGTCAAGGTGGTATGTGCAGCAGTTCCCCTAAGATCTGGGTTATGGGCCAAAGGAAGAAAGGGCGTGATATAGCTGGAGATACCCATTCTAGAACGTGACTGCCTCCAAGCCGCGCAAGTCGAGGTCAATAGTATGTTGTTTTGAACCAGTTGGGGGAAAGCCGACGGATGTGTATGCAGTAGGCTGATCAAGGAAAGCTCAGGGGAGAAGGCCTGTTCCAGGCCAGTGTTGGCAAAGATCTCAGTCTCGTGAATCCAATCGACAGCATAGCGGTAGTTCGCAGCCAGCATATAGCTCCTAATGCAAGGTAGATTAACGCCCCCCAATTTCTGTGACTGGCTCAGTTTAAATAATGAGATCCTGGGTTTTTTATGTGCCCATATAAATTCACTAAAAGCTTTATTTATGGTCTTTATATCTGTGTCTGATATCAATAAAGGCAACATTTGGATGGGGTATAACAACCTCGGGAAGGATATCATTTTGATCAGCTGGCAGCGTCCTAAGTATGAAAGTGGTAGATGTTTCCATGCCTGGAAATCGGATAAAGTACGTGCGATTACTCGTGGGATGTTACTTCTGTACAGGTCAGATGGGTGAACAGGTATCTGGAGCCCCAAATATGTGATTGTTTGGTGCGCCCAGCGGAACGGGAATTGAGAGTTCCAGCCGTGCTTAGCATTTGGGTGTAACGCCAAAGCTTCTGTCTTGGATCTGTTAATTTTAAACCCCGAGATCGACTCAAAAGTTGTCAACATTGACAGCAGACCTGGAAACGCGACTTGGGGGTTTGAAAAATATAATAATAAGTCATCTGCGTAAGCTGTGACCTTAAAGATCTCTGTCATCTATTCCTATTCCCCGCCATTCTGGTCTTAGGTGACAATGTCTAAGGAATGGGTCTAATGCTAAGTCAAAAAGAAGTGGGGACATGGGACACCCCTGCCTTGTGCCTCTGTGTAATGTAAATGTATCTGTGTTCAGCCCATTTACTGTGAGGAATGCTGAGGGTGTGTCGTATATGGTACGAAATAATTTGATAAAGTCGGTACCAAATCGTTGCCAGTGTAGTATCCTCAGCAGGTGAGACCATGATACGCGATCAAACGCTTTATCAGCGTCACAGCTCACTAGCAAGGATGTCCCACCTGGTTTCTGGGCCGCTATAGTCAGGGCCGCGACTACTTGTCTTATGTTGTGTACTGACGTTCTCCCCTTCACGAAACCTGTCTGAGATGAATGTAAAATCGAGGGTAATATTGTTTGCAACCTATGTGCCATGAGTGTTGTTAAGATTTTAAAATCTTGATTTAGGAGAGATATTGGACGGTATGATTGAACTAGGGTAGGGTCTTTCCCGGGTTTTGGTAATACTATTACACGGGCATGGTTGAAAGTGGGGGGGGCCGCCTTTCCAGCCAAAATGGAATTAAGTAAGTTCAGGAGGTGTGGCGTGATATGGGGTAGTAGCAGTTTGTAATACTCTGCACTCAGTCCGTCTGGGCCTGGGGATTTACCATTAGTCAATTGTTTGATGACCGTTATTAGTTCTAATTCAGTAATAGGGGTCATAAGAGAGTCCCGGTCCTCATCTGTCAGTGTGGGAGACCCTGCCGACCGCAAGAAATTCATGCCGCTGACGGGGTCATCTGTTGGGGCCGTATATAGTTCCTTGTAATAATTCAGGAAGGAATCAGCAATGGTTGTTGGGTTAGAGGACATCTGGTTTTCTGATTGGAGGGTTAGAATGTGCGAGGTAGGGCGCTGGCTGCGAACTACATTCGCCAAGAGCTTGCCTGCTTTATTTCCCCATCTGAAGTATTTGTGTTTTTGAAAGTCTAAAGCATATTGTGCCCTCTCCGTACAGAGGTTGTCATAAGAATGTTTTGTTTCAGTATAAATTCTGCGATTGTCCTCTGTCGGTGAGGTCAATAACGCTGCATAGGAATTTGTCAATGCCAGACCGAGATCACGGAACCGTTGGTTTAGTCGTTTGCGCTTTGCGGCCACATATGCAATGATGTAACCCCGTATCACCGGCTTGGATGCAGACCAGAAGAGATTAATGTCATCGATGTGTTGTGCATTATCATTGGCATAGTTAAGGAAGTTAGCTTCCAGATATAATTTAAAGTCAGGGGAGGTATATAAATGTGAAGGGAATCTCCAGTTAAAGGAGGTCTGCTTAGGGGCTTCTAGTTTAAGTGTAAACCATGTGGGTGCGTGATCGGAAATGGCAATATTTTCTACTTTAGAATCACATATCCTGGATAACAATCCCGCCGGGAGTAGCCAATAATCTATCCTGGTCGATGTGGCGTGTGGATGCGAGTAGAATGTGTATTCCCGACTAACCGGGTGTTGGTGTCGCCATGGGTCTATGAGGTGTAGGGATGATATTAAGAATTGCAGAGAGGCCGGTATCATGTAGTTCTGTCTACTAGGAGTACCTGATCTGTCCAGGGATGGTTGTAGTGTGGAATTAAAATCGCCCCCAATGATCAAACTACCCTCGGCCCATTCTTGTAGTCGGACATAAATGTTTGAGAAGAAGGCGTTGTGATCTGAGTTTGGTGCATATATGTTCGCTAGGGTGTAGCATTCCCCTTCTATCCGCACTTTGAGAAATAAGAATCGACCCTCTTCATCTTCCAGGTTGTCTAGTATGTTATAGCTATTAGCTAAGGGATTTGTGGAATATAATTACTACTCCTCTTTTCTTAGAGGTAAAGGATGCTGCATGAAAACTCTGGATCCAATTATCTCTAAGCACATTGGGGTCCCCCGATTTCCAATGAGTTTCTTGTAACATTGCTACATCAGGTCTTAAACGTTTAAGGTGTTGTAACTTGTAATATCTTTTTTCGTTTAATTGGAGTGTTGAGACCCTCCACGTTCCATGTAAGGAATTTTAACTTCGTCTTAGTTACTAAAGAGGCAGCCATAGGGAGACTAGTTCTAGCCTATACCTATCCTGTCAGACATATGAAATAGTAATATGATATATCGTAGGGCTCCCCATGTCCCAGCCAGTGGGGAAACCTGATCATCAATAGGGGTGTTAACAATGTGCCATAACAACAACTTTAAGAATATCTGTAACCAGTTTGATACAGTAAGTCCATTTTCCAATTTTTTTTGAACCCATAACAGTGGTCTAAACGACCCAGTAAAACCTAGTAATAACATTTCGATTAGATGAGGGGGGGGAGGGAAGGGGAGAGGGAGGGGGGGGATGGATGAGTGGGAGAGGTAGGGGTAGAAAGATAAACAAAACGGGAAAGGGGAGAAGGGGCGAAAGGGCCCCACATTTGTCAATGCCTCGAACACATAGTACTGTGAGTATCAAGACATAGAGAGTAACATTAATTAGCCATACATTACCGAACACGATCTCCATAAGGGAGGTGGTATATGTATTAAATCTATGGTGAAGTTCGATATCAGCCTCTGTCTTTGGAGGCAGGCAAGGAGTGGTGTCGTAAGGATTCCGCAAAGTTCTTTGCTTCTGATGATGTATCAAATAGATATGTCTTGCCGGTATGTTGAACGCGGAGCTTCGCCGGGTAGAGTAGGGCGAATCGAATGCCCTCGTCGAACAGGATCTTGCAGGTGGTGGAGAATTCCCTCCTCTTCATGGCCACGTTATAAGAGAAGTCCTGAAACAAAAGCAGCTTTTCTCCATGAAAGGAGAGCTCTCGGGCTTTGCGGTATGCGTCCATCACTTTTACTTTATCCGGATAGTTGAGGAACTTGAATATTACCGGTCTAGGTCTTCGGCGGTCTGTCTGAAGGTCAGGGCCAATTCGGTGTGCCCGCTCAATCGCTAAGGACTCTCCATCTGCCAGGCAGCCCAGTTCAAGGGGCAGCCAGGAAGATACCTAAGCCATCAATTCTTTGGGTCTGACTGATTCCGGTAAGCCAATCATACGAAGATTGTTTCGACGGTTGCGATTTTCCAAATCTTCTAGCTTTTCCTGTATCGCGGATATGGTAGACGTTTGTGAGTCAACGACGGAACGGGTGGCAGTCAGATCGTCTTCCAAGTTTGAGACCCGCTGCTCGACTTCATCCAGTCGTGAGCTATGTTCTTTTAACTGTGTCATGGTGGAATCGATAGAATCTTTCAGTCCTGCAAGCTTCTTGTCTAGTAGCGGTGAAAGTATGTCAGAGATTTCCTGTGCCCTGGCTACTGCGTCTGTATTGTATCTAGCGGGGTCTGGTATGCCATCCAAGACGTTGGTGTTAGGGGATGAGGGTGGTGAGTTAATAGAGACCGAGGCGGATGCTCTAGTGTCTTTGGTTTTTGCCGGTGCAGAGCCCCGTCCTCCTCTTTGGGGTTTGGCTACGTATTTATCCATAAGAGCGTGGTGTTAGCATGATGCAAAAAATAATGTGGTTTCAGAAAACCTGCCCTGCAGGGAGGAGATGTGAGTGCGTAACCACTGTGAGTGGTGTGTTAGATCACTGTTGTCAGTGTCCAGATGGTGCTGCTGGAGCTGTATAATGTAGCCTGTGTGTGAGGCTCTTGGCAGGGGGGGTAGGGGACAGAATGGTAGTGTGGAACCTGGTCTGCTGTGCTGCAGAGTGTTGTCTAATCTGCAGACCTCTTCCCCTGCTGTTGTGGGGTCTCTGGAGCCTGGTGCACTTAGTTTGTGGGTCAGGTAGCCCGTTGTTTATATGGCTACTGTGAGCTGAATGGCTGTGTGAGGTCTGTGCAGTGTCTCTGCTGACAAGTATCCTCTGGTTGTAAGCCGCAGGGGTTTAATTTGATGCGCGCGGGCCTCTGGTAATGGTGGCGGTGCGGGGGGCCTGATGTGGCTCACTCACCCGTCTCTAGGCCGTGTCTCCAGTTCCGACAGGCACCCGCGACGCTGTTTTCCCCGCCGTTAGCCTCCACGTCACGGCTCTTGTAGGTGCAGGGGGCCAGGATTGCCCAGCAGCGGCGTCCGTCTCGGACGGGGAGCAGGGAGTAGAGAGCCAGGCCGATGAGGTAAGGACGCCCGTCCGCATCCAATATGGCGGCCACTGGCAGCGTGCGCCACAGCTGGCGCTCGAACTCCGGGGAGAGAGGCGGTGGAGAGCCGGGGATACTTTCCCCCCTTGCCCACCACTATCTCCGCTGGCCCCTGGTGTAAATATGGGGCTCAGGTCTCTGTATTCCGCCCGTAGAGTGTTACTTGGGCGGCAGGGAACGGAGAGCTCTTTTAAAATGCGGCCGATATTGGGTCCGCCCACCGGAAGTCTTCAATCTTTGTTTTAACAGACCAGAGAATTTTGTTTCTCATGGTCTGCGAGTCCTTCAGGTGCATTTTGGCAAACTCCAGGCGGGCTGCCATGTGCTTTTTACTAAGGAGTGGCTTCCGTCTGGCCACTCTACCATACAGGCCTGATTGGTGGATTTCTGCAAAGATGGTTGTCCTTCTGGAAGGTTCTCCTCTCTCCACAGAGGAATGCTATAGCTCTGACAGAGTGACCATTGGGTTCTTGGTCACCTCCCCGACTAGGGCCCTTCTCCCCCGATCGCTCAGTTTAGACGGCCGGCCAACTTTTGGAAGAATCCTGGTGGTTCCGAACTTCTTCCATTTACAGATGATGGAGGCCACTGTGCTCATTGGGAGCTTCAAAGCAGCAGATATTTTTCTGTACCCTTCCCCAGATTTGTGCCTTAAGATAATCATGTCTCGGAGGTCTACAAGCAATTCCTTTGACTTCATGCTTGGTTTGTGCTCAGACATGCACTGTCAAGTGTGGGACTGTATGTAGACAGGTGTGTGCCTTTCCAAATAATGTCTAATCAGCTGAATTTACGACACGTTGACTCTAATCAAGCTGTAGGAACATCTCTGGGATGATCAGTGGAAACAGGATGCACCTGAGCTCAATTTTGAGCTTCATGGCAAAGGCTGTGAATACTTATGCACATGTGATTTCTTATTTTTTGATTTTTAAAAAATTTGCAAAAATCACAAAAAAAAAAAAATTCACGTTGTCATTATGGGGTATTGCGTGTAAAATGTTGAGGGAGAAAATGAATTTATTCCATTTTGGAATAAGGCTGTAACATAACAAAATGTGGAAAAAGTGAAGCACTGTGAATACTTTCCGGATGCACTGTACTGTAAATAGTGTTTTAAATGGAAAGTGCTAGAGAAGAAGGATAATGGCACATAAAACAAGTTTGTGTTTATGTATTGGATACATAAATAGGCAATTATAGTGAAATATGCTAAACATTAGAGAAGCAAATACTAGTGGTATTGTATTTAAAGCAGTATAGGTAGTCATTCCGAGTTATTCGCTCGGTAATTTTCTTCGCATCGCAGCGATTTTCCGCTAATTGCGCATGCGCAATGTTCGCACTGCGACTGCGCCAAGTAAATTTGCTAAGAAGTTTGGTATTTTACTCATGGCATTACGAGGTTTTTTCTTCGTTCTGGTGATCGTAATGTGATTGACAGGAAGTCGGTGTTTCTGGGCGGAAACTGGCCGTTTTATGGGTGTGTGTGAAAAACGCTGCAGTTTCTGGGAAAAACGCTGGAGTGGCTGGAGAAACGGGGGAGTGCCTGGGCGAACGCTGGGTCTGTTTGTGACGTCAAACCAGGAACGAAACTGACTGAACTGATCGCGGCAGAGTAAGTCTCGAGCTACTCAGAAACTGCAAAGAAATTTCTATTCGCAATTTTGAGAATCTTTCGTTCGCAATTTTGCTAAGCTAAGATACACTCCCAGAGGGCGGCGGCTTAGCGTGTGCAATGCTGCTAAAAGCAGCTTGCGAGCGAACAACTCGGAATGAGGGCCATAGTTAGATAGGTCTAGAGTCCTTGCTATGCATTTCAGGGACCTGTATGTAACACATGGTGCATTGTGCAAATAGGGGATATTTATACTGGTCACCGCTTCTGTATCATTGATGTATGCTCACATTACTGCCTCTATTGAAGACACCCTTGTCCAGTCTTCCAGCTATAACTTGCACCATAGAGAACCCCAGTACTCCCTTTTATTGAGTGATTGTTTATGTTCCATTTGTACCGTTTTTTTCCCCTTGGACAATCAGGTTTTGCCAACCAGATTTTCAGACCTCCATTTAACAGCATACAAAGACAGATAGGTTGGCATTTAAATTATCTTGATGTTTATACTTACTTCATTTTTCAGCAGTGCGATTAGTGAGTTATCATATGCTATTCAATCAAATCTACACTTATGACCGAAGAGGCAGGGCTGGTTTGCAACACGGTGTACTAATTCAGTTCAGTGGGGCTAATACACCCCACGCTGTTCTGGATGCAGCATGGATGGTGTAATAGTTAGCATTACTGCCTCACAGCACTGAGGTCAGGTGTTTGATTCCCACCATGGCCCTAACTGTGTGGAGTTTATATATTCTCTCCATGTTTGCAAGAGTTTCCTCAAGGTACTCTGAATATATTGGTAGGTTATTTGGCTCCCAACAAAATGAACCCTACCATGAATGTGTGTGTGTGTGTGTGGTAGGGAATATAGATTGTAAGCTCCACGGGGGCAGGGACTGATGTGAATGCCAAATATTCTCTGTAAAGCACTGCGGAATATGTGTGCGCTATATAAATGACTGATAATAAATAAGTACAAATTGGCCTGTTTGGAGGAATATCATTTACATCAAGTATAGGGCAGGTGGTGTGTACATATACAGTAGATGTGATCTTATCTCATACAACTCCGTACATGGGAGAAAATACACAATTGTCTGTGCACACTTCTTTTTTTGAGTACAAATTTGCTTCCAACTCTGCATCAGACAGTAAGTTCTTGCAGGAACTACATCCTTCTTACTTCTCTCTATGTAACTCGGATGTCTATCTGTGCTCAGTGGTTTGGAGTTTCTTATTTTTATTTAATTTGTTTCACACAGCTCTCCGGGATTTAAAGAATATAAGAATCACGTCAGTAAATGAAAACCCAGTTCAAGTAAAGCAGGGAGTGGAACTCGCTTACCTGTCTATTCAGTTGCTCTCTTACTTTGCTGACCTCAGCCTGTGTTCTGGTTAGAGCCGCTGTTGCAACCATGAGTTGCTGGCGTAATAAGACCACCTGTTGCTCTACTGTCATCTGAAGCTTCACGCCTTCCTTTTTGTTCTGAGCAGCATCCTGATCATGAGAATATTGCACATAAAACGGCAAAACAGATTAGAACAGCAAGCTGGAAACAGGGTCATTATGCAGGTGCAAACGCGGATTGGCCAGCAGGAGGTTTGAAAGTGTGTTAGAGGGGTTGCCATCTTCATGGTGGGAGCAGAGGCAGACATATTAGTAGCCACCTGCGATTTTAGTCCACTCATGTTCCGCCTTTCCCAAGACTTTCCACCCCCACCTCTAAAATCTCCCATGGATCATTCCTTGTAGACCACAGAATCTGGTTAAGAATCTTTGCAGAAAATGTAAATAATCAGTGGTCTCATTTTGGAAGTGTCGCAACAAAAGCAGTTATGGGCTCTTAAAAGAAATTGTCAGGACAGGCATAGTCAGATACAATCGCAACATTGTCTTTGCCTGCAGCAATTGTTACACTTTCCCCAGACACGGATGGGGGAACAACTCAGTGACTGGTGGCAAAGTGTATTCATTTACTTGCTTACTATTCTAGGTGAGATGATGGGTGGTCTTCAGGTTGCCGGCTGTCGGGATCCTGGCGCACAGTATACCAGCGCCGGAATCCCGACAGCCAGCATACACTTTTTCTCCCTCTTGGGGGTCCACGACCCCCCTGGAGCGAGAATAGATAGCGTGGCGCGCGTAGCGTGGCAAGCGCAGCGGGTACGGCGGTCGGACTTCCGGCGCCGGTATGCTGGTCGGCGGGAGCCCGGCCACCCGGCATACCCTACTACACACGAGATGATTACATAGAGCATTTCCTATTACAAGATGAGAACAAGCAAGCACCTGCAATGAACCAATTGATCTGAGCTTCTTGCCATTTTTGTGTATCATAATTCTGAGAGGCATGTATGGGATCAGCAGCTGGAGGGCGTGCTAGTTCTTGTAGTGTCATTTGGAGGATCTTGGGGTGCCTCCAGGTGAGTTTGCTCTAAATTTAGAAATATAGAAATGCATGTGCTATTATGTAGCAATACACAAATGTATGACCTGAAGCGGGTACTAATATCGGGTGATCTTCAGTATGCCGACTGACGGGATCCCGGCGCACAGTATACCGGCGCCGGGATCCCGACAGCCGGCATACCGACACTTATTCTCCCTCGTGGGGGTCCGCGACCCCCCTGGAGGGAGAATAAAATAGTGTGGCGCGCGTAGCGCGCCACCGTGCCCGTAGCGTGGCGAGCGCAGCGAGCCCGCAAGGGGCTCATTTGCGCTCGCCACACTGTCGGTAAGCCGGCGGTCGGGCTCCCGGCGCCGGTATGCTGGTCGCCCGGAGCCCGACCGCCGGCATATCGTAGTGAACCCCTAATATCATGAAGTGTTAGGATCACCATACCAGAGACAACCTGAAGTGGCTGGTGGCTTAATCACATCTTTCCTGAAGTGGCCGGTGGCTTAATCACATCTTTCCTGAAGTGGCTGGTGGCTTAATCACATCTTTCCTGAAGTGGCTGGTGGCTTAATCACATCTTTCCTGAAGTGGCTGGTGGCTCAATCACATCTTTCCTGAAGTGGCTGGTGGCTTAATCACATCTTTCCTGAAGTGGCTGGTGGCTTAATCACATCTTTCCTGAAGTGGTTGGTGGCTTAATCACATCTTTCCTGAAGTGGCTGGTGGCTTAATCACATGTTTCCTGAAGTGGCTGGTGGCTTAATCACATGTTTCCTGAAGTGGCTGGTGGCTTAATCACATCTTTGCAAATATATGCACACTAAATGACCTGATTCAGTAAGGATTGCAGATTCTGCTAAGTAGCAAAATTTGCAATCCTTTGGATCGCATGCTGGGGGCCGCCCATCGCAGGGCAAGGCTGTCCAGCATGCTAACCGCCGAACCCCCCACCACCGATCACGCTGAAATTGCGTCGCACTGCAATTTCAGCGTGATTGCTAAAAATGGGGTAGCCTCCTGCCGGTGCAGCCTTGCTGCACCCACAGGAGGCCCACCGCCATTTCAGTGATCGCACCGGCTGCGTATGAGATCACGCAGCCACCCCGATCATGCCCCATCATGCCCACTGCTTGCGCCACCACACCCCCATTTTTATACCACACTCCTGCAATGCTCTGTCTCCGCCTTGGAAATGGAGCATTGCCCCCCACCCCATGAACACCTGTGCCTGATTGACAGACATGCGGACACATACGCAGGACGGGCACATGCGCGGGATGAGCCCTGCGCATGCGCTCGCCGGGCCAACGCAATAATTCTAGTTGGATCACGACTTGCGATCCAACCTGAATTAAGCCCAATATCTCTGCATGTCTATTATTATTAGTATGTAAGCATGTAATAATAATGAGCAGCTTGCCTTTTTTCTGTACCTCTTGGTTAGATGCAGAAGGCTGCATAAAATGTGACCTAAATTATGTGACATTACATTTTCAGTGAGTGTGCAGTAGATGTTATAATGGTAAGGGGGCACTGTAATGTGGCATAATATGAACTAGAGGGCACTGTAATGTGTCATAATCTGATCTGCTCATTGTAATGTGGAGGATACTATAATGTTACATAATAAGAACTGGGGCACTTTAATGTGGCACAACATAAAATATACGTACTGTAGTATGACATAGTGTGGCATAATGTGTACTGGCGCAGCCCTACAATGTGACATCATGTAAACTAGGGAACTAAGATGGTTCATAATCTAAACTATGGGGCATAATATTAACTAGAGCACTACTATGGCTAGGGAAATTAACTAGTGCACTATTATGGGGCATAAAAGTAATAACTGCTGTGGAGAGATATCTCTCAAGAAGCATTTGTACAGGGGCCCCTGCAATATGCTGCTATGTAGCCTACAGAGTTCTGGTTATACCCATGCATATTCTTGTTATATGCAAGTTTCTGTGATGCAACTTTTGATACAGTGTGGAATGGTTTAATGGGAAGATTAGACCTTATAAGCTTCCCAGTGACAGTTACCTGTTACTTTAAAGTAGAGATGAGTGGTCTGGATTCCAAGGAATCCAAACCGCTCAAAACACCGGGGATTCAAGTCCACCTGAGCCATGGTTCGGGTGGTCCCACAAGACTTGGATCCCACTTTGAGGCAGAATGTCATCCGGTGTTGGATTCTTGCAGGATTTGGATTCTATACAAGGCAATGCGGCTGGGACTCTGCGCCATTTAATTTTGATGCACGCTGCTGAATGCTGCACTGTACTCTGCTGTACTGGCTATGCTGAGACCCCATACTCACAACTCACAAGTGGCTCTGCTCTCCAAAGTGACTGTGAGGGGGCATGCTGCATACTTCTGTATGCTGCGCTGTACTCTGCTGTATTGGCTGTGCTGTGTCCAGACTCACAAGTGGCTGTGTTCTGTATAGTGACTGTGTATAGGAGCATGCTGCTGTATGCTGTGCTGTACTCTGCTGTAAATTGTACTTTTTGGTGCGCCATATCTTAGTGCGCTTTGTTCACGTGCATCTATACGCCCTGTGATTCCACACAGTTTGAACTGAGGTGCAAGTTCAACTACAGATTTTTTTTTAAAAAATCAATTGTTTGTACTGTTTGGTGCGTATTACCCTAGTGCACTTTGTTCATGTGCAACTATAAGCCCTGTGATCCAGTTTGAACCGAGCTGCAATATCAAAACCGAATAACATATATCTATATATGTATGTATATATATATATATATATATATATATATATATATATGAATTTGTAATGCAGTGGCACTCAGGCAGTCTGAATAAGGATATAAAATGCAGCTTTACTGGTCCTATGGCGTTTCGGGGGTTTTACCCCGTCAGGGACAGGCGTTCTCAAAACAGAACAGACATAAAATACATGTGTAACTGGTAGACAATTACACATATGGACTCACCTGTCCGGCGCCGCCATCCACGCCAGAGCCGCAGTGGGAAACTGGTCTCTGGGCAGTGACGTCAACAGACCACGCCGGACAGGCGTTACAGAGGAAGTGACAGCACGTTGCTAGGGGACACCTAAAACAATAACAGACATGAGACATAAGCAATACACGTTAATAATCATATGCAGTGACATCCAACAAACATACAAGTGTTACAAGGGGAAAAATACACAGTAGCTGGTCCTGTTAGCATCATAGGGCATATCGTGTTATGATAGTAAAATGAATTTAATAATATCGAAATTAAACCCTCTTCTTATAATATAAACATAAACATATGGACTAACAGACATGAGGACTAAACAGGCAAGCTAATTAAAAGCAATATAAGCTTAGGTTTTCATTGAGGCCCCCCGGTGATATAGTATTAAGTTTAAATATCCAGCTGCTTTCAAGCTGTAATAGTATCTTATTCCTGTCACCTCCACGTTGGGATAGGGGTAGATGGTCTATGATAATGGCACGCAAGTTAGCAATGTTATGTCGTGCTTGTACACAGTGCCGAGCCACTGCTTGATCACTGGTACCTTTCTCCAAAGCAAGGTTAATGGCACTACGATGCCTCTTTAGTCCTCATGTCTGTTACTCCATATGTTTAAATTATAAGAGGGTTAAATTTCGATATTATTAAATTTGTTTTACTATAATAACACGATATGCCCTATGATGCTAACAGGACCAGCTACTGTGTATTTTTCCCTTTGTAACACTTGTATGTTTGTTGGATGTCACTGCATATGATTATTAACGTGTATTGCTTATGTCTCATGTCTGTTGTTGTTTTAGGTGTCTCCAAGCAATGTTTTTTTTAGTCAATAAAAAAAATCCAAATCCAAAACAAGTCACGGTGGTTTGGTAAGTCCAAAACCATATGACAAATCAGAACCAAATCCAGCAAAAATGGTCCGCCGCACATCTTTATGGGGGGCAGGGCCAGGCTGCCAGTCACCATGCCCTGCCCCCAAAACTGCCAAATAGCATTAACCTATAAGAAAACTTGCCTACTCTCTCACAAGTTCCAGGAAACTCACGATTATTCGGGCCGTCCCCCGCTCTCACAGAAGAGTGGCATGAAATCCCGCATCCCGCCGATTCCTAGCAACATTTGCTTCATTAAGCCCCGCCCCCTCCTCGGACACCCGGAATCCCAGGTACAAGGTTCACTAGGAAGCGGGCTGGATGCGGGAGATCATGCCACTCTTCTGTGAGAGCGGGGGACTGCCTGAATAATCGGGAGTCTCCTGCAACTTGTGGGAGAGTAGGCAAGTGTGCTTATAGGTCAATGCTATTTAGCATTTTTTAAGTGGACACCAATGCTGTAGCTCACTGTCTGGCCTGGCTGAATAAATATTGCATAAGCCAATTCTACAGGACTTTCTTGTCTCATGCTCTAATGTATCACACAAACAGAGGCACTGAGCTATATTAAGAAGCAGTCCTGGATTTTGTGCAGCTTTGTTTACGAAGTGTATTATGAACTGGCCAACATGCCACATTTAAATCCAGAGGAATTTGCTGGTTACAGGCAACCATCATGTACGACTCGTTCAATAATTCTTTTACCACAAGTTTTTTTTTTTTTTATCAGTTGTGTTTAACGTAAACTAGTGTAACTTACTTGTTTTTGACAATTGCATTGTGTACATAAGTTGGTGGTTTTTTTTGTTGTTGTTTTTTTTTCTAGCAAGACACAAAACACTTGTGTCTTCCTGATATGCATTTAGTATGCACACCTGTCCACCGAGAATACAAAGTACCTTTTCTGCAGTTCTCAGCTTCCCCCGCAACAGTCCTTCCTTGGCTGTAATTTTCCACTTATACAAAGCCTTCAGTTTGCAGACTAATGTCTGTAGCTGCCCATTCTCCTCTCGTAGAGACTGCAGTTTGTCTTGCTAATAGGAAAAACAAAATTATATATTTTATAATTTTTTTAAAAACTTTTTAAACTTATTTTATACAAATATTTAAATATCTATCTATCTATCTATCTATCTATCTATCTATCTATCTATCTATCTATCTATCTATCTTTTCTTTGTATGGGCGGCACTCAGAGACTTTCAACAAGCAGATTAAGTGAAAAAGAGACCCCACCGTGCCAATTTAATGGTAACGTTTCGGGGTATTATTCCCCTTCCTCAGTCTGAGGAAGGGAAATAATACTCTGAAACGTTACCATTAAATTGGCCCGGTGGGGTGTCTTTGTCACTTAATCTGCTTGTTGAAAGTCTCTGAGTGCCGCCCATACAAAGAAAATATCTACAGATGCTTATCTGCAGGGAGGGCACCGGAGCAAGGTGTACGTAAGTCCGGAGTGCCAGGGACCTTGTGTGTATTGCTATATATATATATATATATATATATATATTATATATATGTATATATATATATATATATATATATATATATATAAACGAGTTTTATGGTAAGAACTTACCCTTGTTAAAACTCTTTCTGTGAGGTACACTGGGCTCCACAAGTCTGGACAATGGGGGTGCAGAGTAGGATCTTGATCCGAGGCACCAACAGGCTCAAAGCTTTGACTGTTCCCAGAATGCACAGCGCCACCTCCTATATCACCCCGCCTCCCAGCACAGGAGCTCAGTTTAGTTAACCAGCCCAATGCAGTAGCAGGAAAAGAGACGACAACGGTTAGTAGCCACATACACCACACTCTCACGACAAGAGAAGTGTCAGCGGCTAATGCCATATCAACCCAAAGAAGCTAAGTGCGTCAGGGTGGGCACCTTGTGGAGAGTTTTAACAAGGGTAAGTTCTTACCATAAAACTCGTTTTCTGCTGCGGAGTACACTGGGCTCCACAAGTCTGGACAATGGGGATGTCCTAAAGCAGTTCCTTATGGGAGGGGACGCACTGTAGCGGGCACAAGAACCCGGCGTCCAAAGGAAGCATCCTGGGAAGCGGCAGTATCGAAGGCATAGAACCTTATGAACGTGTTCCCGGAGGACCACGTAGCCGCCTTGCACAATTGATCAAGTGTCGCGCCACGTTGGGCCGCCCAAGGAGGTCCAACAGACCGAGAAGAATGGGCCGTAATATGAACAGGAGCTGACAGACCAGCCTTCACATAAGCATGCGCAATCACCATTCTAATCCACCTGGCCAGGGTCTGCTTGTGAGCAGGCCAGCCACGTTTGTGAAATCCAAACAAAACAAAGAGAATCAGACTTTCGAATAGAAGCAGTTCTCTTCACATAGATACGGAGAGCCCGTACCACATCCAAACACCGCTCTTTGGGAGACAAATCAGGAGAGACAAAAGCTGGAACCACAATCTCCTGATTAAGGTGGAACGAAGAAACCACCTTAGGTAAATATCCGGGACGAGTCCTAAGAACCGCCCGGTCACGGTGAAAAAACAGATATGGGGAACTACAAGACAAGGCACCCAAATCCGACACTCTTCTAGCAGAGGCAATAGCCAGCAAGAACACCACCTTAAGGGAAAGCCACTTAAGGTCAGCTGAACCAAGAGGTTCAAATGGAGGCTCCTGCAACGCCTCCAAAACCACCGACAAGTCCCAAGGAGCCACAGGCGGGACATAGGGAGGTTGGATACGCAACACACTCTGAGTGAAAGTATGAACATCAGGTAAAGTCGCAATTTTTCTCTGAAACCACACCGACAAGGCAGAAATATGAACCTTGAGGGAGGCCAGACGCAGGACTAAATCTAGGCCCTGCTGTAGAAAAGCCAAAAGTTTGGCTGTACTAAACTTGGAAGCATCATAATGGTTAGATGCGCACCAAAAAAGTAGGAATGCCAGACCCGATGGTAAATCCGAGCAGAGGCCGGTTTCCGGGCCCGCAACATAGTTTTAATGACCTCTTCAGAAAAACCCTTAGCTCTTAAGACGGAAGCTTAAAGAGCCACGTCGTCAAAGACAGCCGGGCTAGGTCCTGGTAGACACAGGGGCCCTGAACGAGGAGGTCTGGGCGTTGTGGAAGTAGAAGTGGACACTCTGACGATAGGCCTTGCAGGTCTGAGAACCAGTGCCGTCTGGGCCACGCCGGAGCTATGAGAAGCAGATTTCCTTTTTCTTGCTTGAACTTCCGAATTACCCTGGGCAGGAGTGACACCGGAGGGAACACGTATGGCAGCCGAAACCTCCACGGCACTGCAAGCGCATCCACGAATGCTGCTTGAGGATCCCTTGTCCTTGCTCCGAAGACCGGAACCTTGTGATTGTGTCGAGACGCCATCAGATCCACATCTGGAAGACCCCACCTTTCCACGAGGAGTTGAAACACTTCTGGATGGAGGCCCCACTCGCCGGCATGCACGTCCTGATGACTGAGAAAGTCCGCTTCCCAATTCAGGACTCCCGGAATGAATATTGCTGATATTACTGGTAGATGGCGTTCTGCCCAACGTAGAATCCGTGAGACTTCCTTCATTGCCAAACGGCTTCGAGTGCCGCCTTGATGATTTATGTAAGCCACTGTGGTGGCGTTGTCCAACTGTACTTGAACAGGACGGTTCTGAATCAAATGCTGGGCTAGGTTCAACGCATTGAAAACCACCCGCAATTTCAGAATGTTGATCGAGAGAAGAAATTCCTCCTTGGTCCACCGACCCTGCAAGGAGTGCTGCTCCAGCACCGCGCTCCAACCTCTTAGACTGGCATCTGTCGTCAACAGGACCCAGTTGGATATCCAGAAGGGACGGCCTCTGAACAATTGTCGGTCCTGGAGCCACCAGAGCAGCGACAGACGGACCTCCGGAGTCAAAGAGATCATTTGAGACCTGATCCGGTGAGGCAGGCCGTCCCACTTGGCTAGAATCAGCTTCTGGAGGGGGCGAGAATGGAATTGAGCATACTCCACCATGTCGAATGCTGATACCATGAGGCCCAGCACCTGCATTGCCGAATGTATCGACACTTGCGGACGAGAAAGGAAGCAACGAATCCTGTCCTGAAGTTTCATGACTTTCTCCTGAGACAAGAACAACCTCTGGTTGTGAGTGTCCAACAGCGCTTCCAGATGCACCATGCTCTGAGCAGGGACCAGGGAGGATTTCTTCCAGTTGATGAGCCACCCGTGGGCTTGTAGAAACCGGACCGTCATATCCAGATGACGCAGGAGAAGATCTGGGGAATTTGCCAGGATTAACAAGTCGTCCAGATACGGCAGTATCCTGAGCCTTTGACGGCGGAGTACCACCGTCATTACCGCCATAACTTTGGGGAAGACTCGCGGAGCCGTTGTTAAACCAAAAGGTAACGCCCGAAACTGGTAATGGAGGTTGCCAATAGCGAACCTCAGGTATTGTTGATGTGACACTGCTATAGGAATATGCAGGTAAGCATCCTGTATGTCCAGGGAGACCATGTAGTCCCCAGGTTCCAAGGCCAGAACTATAGAGCGAAGGGTTTCCATACAGAACTTGGAAACCTTCACAAACTTGTTCAGTGCCTTGAGGTTGAGAATGGGCCGGGAGGACCCATTCGTTTTCGGGACTAGAAACAGCGGAGAATAGTACCCCCGGCCCCTCTGAGCAAGAGGCACCTGTACTACGACTCCTGTATCCAGGAGGGTCTGTACCACCGAATGCAGAGTGTTTGCCTTTGTCTGGTCCGACGGGATGACTGTCTGGCAAAATCGATGAGGGGGTCGGTTTTTGAAGGCTATGGCGTAACATCGAGTGACGACTTCCCGTACCCAGGCATCTGAAGTGATCTTCAACCATTCCTGGGTATACCCTAGAAGCCGGGCCCCCCACCCTGGGATCCCCCAGGGGGAGGCCTGCCCTGTCATGCGGCAGGCTTATCGGTCTTGGCTGCTGTCTGACGGGCAGCCCAGGCTCTTTTGGGCTTCGGCTTACCAGGTTTGGAAGTGCGGGCCTGCTTATGGTACGCCTGACCTTCTGCTTTACCTGAAGGACGAAAGGGGCGAAAGGACGTGCCTTTGGCCTTTGACACAGAAGGAGCTGTATTAGGCAGACAGGCAGTTTTGGCAGTAGCCAAGTCAGCAACTATCTTATTTAAGTCCTCCCCAAACAGAATATCCCCCTTGAAAGGGAGTACCTCCAGGGTTTTTCTAGAGTCCAGATCCACAGACCAGGATCTCAGCCACAATATCCTGCGAGCCAGGACTGACGTAGTAGAGGCCTTGGCTGCTAGGATACTGGCATCAGAAGCCGCCTCTTTAATATAGCGAGAAGCTGTGACAATATATGACAAGCATTGTCTAGCATGGTCAGAGGAGATTTCAGCTTCTAACTCCAAGGCCCATGCTTCAATAGCCTCTGCCGCCCATATAGCTGCAATAGCGGGCCTTTGTGCAGCACCCGTGAGGGTGTAAATCGCTTTTAGACAACCCTCGACACGTTTATCCGTAGGCTCTTTTAGAGACGTGACGGTAGTGACAGGTAGAGCTGAGAAAAGCACCATCCTATCCACATGTGAGTCTACTGAAGGAGGCGTTTCCCAATTCTTAGACAGCTCTGGCGCGAGGGGATAGCGAGCCAGCATCTTCTTTTGAGGCACAAACTTCGTACCCGGGCTTTGCCAGGGTTCCTGACGTATATCCACTAGGTGGTCAGAGTGAGGTAAAACTTGTTTAATCACCTTCTGACGCTTGAACCTATCTGGTTTCTTAGGAGGAACGGATGGCTCGGGATCATCCGTAATCTGCAGAATTAACTTAATAGCCTCCAAAAGATCAGGAACATCCACATGTGAACTACCCTCCCCATCAGCCGTATCTGAGTCAAAACCTGTGGGGTCAGTGTATGTGCTGTCTTCATCAGATGAGGTATCAGTGACAGCAGTGGATTGTGAGGAGACGAGCGCTCGCTTAGAGGACCTCTTGGACTTAGGCGAGCGATGGTCAGACTTTTTAGTAGTCAGGGACTGGTTCAACTTCTTTAATTGAGCAGATAAATCGTCCGCCCATGGCGGGTTAGCTGCAGGGACCACATACGGTTGTACCGGCATTGGGGGTCCCATAGGGGGTGTTAGTTTATGAACTAGCGTATGCAGAAGCGTGGAAAAAGCGGCCCACGGAGGGTCAGTATGTGCCTTCGTTGCCACAGTCCCACTGGGGGGCAAGGAGCCCCCAGAACCAGAGCCCACAGCTGCTATATTCTCCCCATATGTGCCTGTGGCTTCAGCAACACCAGCAGTGTGTTCCGCCCCAGAACCGTTACCCTCAGAAGCAGACATGATATAACTTGCAGTATGAGGTAACACAGTACAATTATTAGCAGCACTATATCCCTAAACCCAAACCCCTGCGCAGTGTAGTCAGCACCAGCAGAGATAAAGGAGAGATATGGTGACTAAATCACAGAGAAAAATACGTAATACAGTATATCTTTGTGAAAATCCTATATTAAATAACACCTGATGCACCAAGCCCCCTCAGGTTATAGAATATAGGTGATAAAGCCTACAGATTTACCCTATGTTAAACACTATAAAAGGTTAAGAGACACAGTACGCAATTGGCGCACGAGGTACCGTAAGGGTACGCCCTTAGCGTAGCGGACGCTGTATCGGGAGCGAGCCGCTCGAGCGACACAAACGTTCGCGAGAATACGCTGTTGGTATCAAGCACACCATAGGCTGCCGATTACCGTAATGATACGCTACCAGCGTAGCGGACGCTCGAGACCACGAGGAGATCACAAGCGGCGCTGACGCTCACAGAATTAAACCTTAATAACTATACCTTAAAGAATGTACTTATACTGTAAACCTTTATGCAGTGATAATGTGTAGATGCAACGCAATGTAACCTTGTTAGTTTAATGCTTTATGAGCGACTGAAACGCTCAGAGAACCCTTAGAAATATAATAAACACTCAAATACCGGTCTAAGGTTCTAACACCTTTAAGAGAGAGAATGAACGTTCAATTGCAAAAGAATATACAGTACAGTTTATACACTACCAGACTAACATAAATATCTAACAGAATTACTACACGTTAAAATACATTAGCAACACTATTACATTTAAAGGGGAAGGAGAGAGAGAATGGCTTACAACAAATAGGAGGTAAAATGGCTGCAGAGAACTTACGCATGCGATTGTTTCCCCTTGAAACAATCGCATGCGCCTTCCTGGATATCCAGCTTCCGATTATCAGTGATGAGAACCGTTGAGAAGAGTAGAATGGAGCTGGCCCAGGTCGGCTTGTCTTTATATACACTTACACACAGTACAGTACAATGGTCCCTATGTTCTTATTGTTCATTGGACACAGGAATCCGTCTCCGCATTATAACAAAAGGTCATAGGTTGGTTCATACAGGTGGGCTGTGACTATTTCAAACTGCTCAAGTGGGAGGGAAACTCAGGTTTCCCGCCGCATGGGTAATAAACTGCAAATATAGTAAATGTCCATAAACTTCTTATAGTCATAACTATACGCACGAGCGATTAATCCGTTTCTAACCAACACCGGAATATTGCTAATTATATACCCTTCCGATGGATACTAAACACCACTGTGTAACCCCTGTCTGACCCTTCGTATCAAACAAAGAGGGATCTCTTTGTCTCTGAACATGCTACATTAACTAAACTTTCAGATTCTATCAACAGGACCATAATCTACAAAATACATTATATGACTAAAATATGTAACGATTGAGTCGCCCGCTAGACGCACACAAACTCTACCGTAAATGCGCATACCGTGCGCCTGCGAGTGCACGCGACTGCGAGTATACGCACGCACGGGAGAGCTCATGCCCGTGCAGCGGGCACACGCATGAGGTGCATATATGGCAATGTGCAGCGTGATATTTTTCTGACTTTGACAGTCCACCCTTTGGCAGTCACCAATAACTGCCACTTCCTAAAACAGTTCAAAAAGAGAAAAATATATGTCATGTATAAAACATTTCTATGATTGGGTAAGGGAGAAGAGAAGAAGGTGGGAAAAAGGTATGACCTAGTGAGATAGTAGAAGCATGTATGTATGTATGAGTCCATGTTTGAGGGGTCATGTATCATCGTGCCGTACGTGTTTTAAATCAAGCTTCGAGGTATTGCGAAGTATACATTTGAATTCCTTCTTATCCCGTGGTACGGGTCTGTGTATGGGCTGTCAAACTTTACCGAGCTCTTTTCGGCTTTTGGTTGCAACAAAATGGGGGAGCACATTTTAGTTGATGATACATGAATGGGGGGATATGTGAGTGCTGATATCTGTGCCTATATTCCCTATCGACTATGTGTGTCATTACCTGAAGGTTGTAGAGATGAAGATAAGGAGCAATTATGGTAAATGCAGTCATAAACTATGTGAGTTTAATATACATTTGTTGATTGAAGTCTTGTCTGGTGTCTTGTCTTGATGTACATGTTGACTGTAGTCTCCCGATGCTTTTGCTATAATTGCTTGAGCAAAAAACTTTCTCAATGTCCATAGACTTACAAAAGTGTTGGGCTATCGTAAAATTTTAAAATCGCTAGGGATATTGGGGGTCTATGGCATTGTCCATCAATGGTCTGTGTAAAAGGTTGTCAAATTCTTCTTCCAAGCGGATGTCTTTGTACCTTGGAGGAAAACAAAGGAGAAACGGGTGAAAGAAACGGACCGTGGAATCACATTTTCATCACAACATTGTCTCAATGGTTGGGTCGTAAATCAAATCAGTCGTTGTTATTACAGTATCTTCACTTCTTAAACTCATCACTCGGGCGCTACGTTTACACTTTGTTAAAACCCAAACGCATCTAAATATCAGACCGACCAATATGATGACACCCAGAATACACAAAAGAAATTTGCTTACATCCATGATAATACCTTGGGCCCATTCTCCTAAACCAGAGAACCAATTTCGTGGGTTCAACCATGACACCCAACTGGTCAGCTCATTACCCACAGCGGCAAGGGTGAGATTGTGTTTCCTTCGGAACTCCCATTTTAATTGCAAAATGTCATCCATCTTTTGGTCTATGACCTCGGCTGGGTCCTCAGTGCTGTTTGTAATATACGTGCAGCACTTTATTCCATACTGAGTCGCTAGGGTAACACAATACCCGCCTGTCACAGCCGTGAGATAATTGAGAATCATCCTATGCTGAACCAGTTCTGTTTTGTAGGCTTGTAACTCTCTCCCAGTATACCTGAATGTGTCATCATACATTTCAGTGATATTGTCTAATAAATTTGCAAGCGCAGATATATATTTATAATTTATCACTCCTCTGGCGGTACGAGTGATATCTAACGCGATTAGGAATTGAATCCCGGTGGATTCATGGATCAGGTCAGAAGCCGGGTGCTCTGTTCTTTCTATCAGGTGCCATTTAACGATGTGCTCGTAATGAGTGTGAGTATAAGGAGCTGGGGCACTGCGGTGAATATCTTTCATTTTGGTATGTGATACAGTCATTACCTCAGGCAATACTTTTCCAATATAACACAATCCCTCTGAGTTTGGGGCAAGCCACTTATACGCCTTTCTCCCGCATATGAAATATGCATCATCGGGGAGAACATATGGGACTGAATATGTTAGAACCATGTTACACATCTTCCATGTGAACCCTCCTAACCCTAATTCTCCCATCTGTCTAGTACACGTATCCGGTTGTATGATATGTGCACAGTATCCTGGTGATACTTCTCCAACTCTTATGGTCCTACTTCCTAGGGTATACCTATATCGGAAATATTTTCCACTATCGGCTATGTGGCGTATAAGCTCTGTATCTGTAGGCATTCTATCGGCTCTATATGAAAAGGTCATGGTTTTGTTATTCCATGACACTTCCCAATTTCCCGGCTTTCGGGGATTAGAAATGTTAAAACACACTAAGGACCTATCCACATGGTATTGGTGGAGCTTCAAACTAGGAGGACTAGAGATGTTAGACCTCTTGTCCACCGGCCTCCTACCACTTAACTCAAGTACCTCCCCTATCGTTAAAGGAAATGGTACTAGTCCTGACTTGCTGTGACCTTGAGGTACTTGAGAGCATACCCAGCAGTCTGTTTGGTTTAACACCTTACCCACTAATGAGTGATAGTCACCCAATGGATGCCGGTCCATGTTAATGTTAAAACTGGACTGACATTTCTTGATGCACCCATCCTCAACTAAGTTATCACAATGCCTACAGATGCAATTTTCTTCAGCTAACAATCCTTCACAGTTCCTTCTATGGTCAATGCTACCAGATTGTTTTCTGATACTCGCCTTTGCTTGGTGATTATGTTGTTCTTGGAAATCTACGCCTCCATCTCTGTCATCAGAACCCATTCCAGAACCTCTCTCGACCTCCATGGTACTCTCGCCGGAACAGACTGCTCTGGTCAACATCATGGTCAACAGGAAAATCCGGATCACAGTCTCTTGGGGCAAGTCCATCTTATAGGAGGAAATGGAGAAAAATGAGAAGGGGGAAAGAAATAATTGAGGGAGATGGGATGGGAGGTGGAGAAAAACAATAAAAGGGAACAGGGGATCGACAACTGCCTCCGATCTTATTATTTCTCAATGCTCAGGTGCCGTCTCAATCTTCCTGAAACAGACACTCCAGTGATACAACTTCCTCTACCGTCTGTTCTTTATCACGAGACCTCTCTGGATCAGCAACCTTCTTACAATGGGACGAATGAACCCAAGTCTCTCTCTTGGCAACCTTCAATGCTGTCGTGCTAATCAATAAGACTTGGTATGGTCCTTCCCATCTGTCAATAAGGCAACCTGAGCGTAGAAAATTCTGTATCATTACATAATCCCCAGGTTCAATGTCATGGCAATTACTATCTGGCAGATCAGGAATCACCAACTTCAAGTTATCATTCTGATTCCTTAGCTGTTTACTCATCTTAACCAAGTACTTTATAGTCACTTCATTGTTACACTTCAAATCATCCTGAGGGTTAATCATAACATGCGGTTGTCGACCAAACAGAATTTCAAAGCGGGACAGATTAAGAGGGGACCTGGGAGTGGTTCTGATGCTGTATAGTTCAATGGGTAAAGCTTCTGGCCATGTCAATCCTGTTTCTGCCATAACTTTGCTCAATTTATTTTTAATAGTGCTGTTCACTCTTTCTACCTTTGCACTCGCCTGGGGGCGGTACGGAGTGTGCAGCTTACTATTAATTCCCATCAACTTACACATTCCTTGAAAGACATCACCTGTAAAATGGGTACCCCTATCACTTTCAATTATTCTGGGGATACCGTATCTACACACAAATTCCTGCACAATTTTCTTAGCAGTAAACATAGCGGTATTTGTGGCCGCAGGAAATGCTTCGACCCGATTTGAAAACACATCTATACAAACTAGTACATACTTCAAATTTCGACAAGGGGGTAATTGTATGAAATCAATCTGTATTACTTGAAAAGGGCCATCTGTTGGTGGGATATGAGATGGTTCTGTTGGTATTGCTTTCCCGATATTCTTCCTCAAGCAGGTGAGGCATGTCATTGCTCTCTTACCTGCATGGGAAGAAAATCCTGGGGCGCACCAGTAAGCTCTTACTAGCTTACACATCCCTTCTTTGCCCAGATGAGTCAGCCCGTGTGCTGCTTCCGCTAGACTTGGAAGGTATGCTCTTGGTGCCACTGGTTTACTCTGTCCATCTGTCCAGAGTCCTGAGGACTCCTGGCCATATCCTTTTAACCTCCAGACCGCCTTTTCCTGTGGGGAACACAAATTTTGCATTTCACACAATTTCTGTGTGTTAACAGTATTAAATACCATCAGTTGTGTGATGTCTGTCTGTCTGGGGGTACCAGCTGCTAACTTAGCAGCTTCGTCTGCTCGGCTGTTACCAAGTGATATTGGGTCTTGGCTATATGTATGTGCTTTACACTTGATAACAGCCACTCTGTCGGGTTCCTGTATCGCTGTTAGAAGCCTTTTGATGTGAGCTGCATGCGCTACCGGTGTACCAGCTGCCGTCATGAAATTTCTGAGGCGCCATAGGGCTCCGAAATCATGGACTACCCCGAAGGCGTACCTAGAATCTGTGTAGATATTGGCTGACTTTCCCTTAGCCAATTCACATGCTCTGGTTAGGGCAACCAGTTCAGCAACCTGGGCTGAGTGAGGTGGGCCTAGCGGTTCTGCTTCTATGGTGCCTTGGTCATCTACGACTGCGTATCCAGTACACAAGTCTCCCGAGTCCGTCTGTCTGTGACAACTACCGTCAGTGTAGAAAGTAAAATCTACATCTTCCAGTGGG